>NC_143131.1:804807-960769 GCF_059928025.1 Delphinapterus leucas
ATCCCATCTACATGGAATGTCTGGAATAGGCCAATCCATAGGGGCAAAAAGTAGAGTACTGGTTGCTTAGGCTGGTGGGAGTGGGGAGTGACTGATGAAAATGGTCTAAAATTGATTGTGCTGATGGCTGCATATTCATTTTAGTGAATATGCTAAAAAAAAATTGTATACTTTAAACAGGTGAAACGAATGGTATGTGAATGTTATCTCAATAAAGTTGTTATTTAAAAGAAATGGTCAGCAGGAATGTAGCCATGGAGCCCAGTAATCCTTCTCAGTGCTGATCTCCAACTTCTGTAGCATCTGACACTGCTAACACCCCTCCTTACAGCCTTCTGTTCTCTGTGAAACTCCACCTCCTGATTCTTCATCCCCTGGACTGCTCTCAACTCCCTCTTCCTAGCCTTGCCCCGTGGCCCCATCCCTTGCTCCCATAACCACCTGAAAGTTCTGCTCTTGCCATCTTTGCTGCCCCATGTAACAATGTTTTTGGCTTCAGCTAACACCCACCCGCTGCCACCTTGAACCCCAACCTCCAGTTCTAATCCCTTTTCCAACTATTTTTACCACCAGCAGGACAGCTTTCAGAAACACTTATGACCACCTCATTATTTCTCAAATTTAGCTCACTGAAGTAGTAGTGTTCATTTAGGTGTAAGCTCCAAGCTAAGCACTTGACACAGTCTCATGTAATCCTCACAGCAAATCTAGATGATAGTTTCATCTATTTTACAGATGAGGAAAGTGAAGCTTAAAGAAATTAGTGCTAATCCACATTCTTGACAGTAAGATTACCTTTCTCTTTTAACTCAACAGCTTCCCTACAATTTCCTCTCCTCCGTGTCTCTCTTCTACTGACAATATCAGTGCAGTGTAAGTTACCTTACATTTGATTCTTTGTTACTCCTCACATTCCACAGTTGCCAAGGTGCGTCAGTTCCCTCTATTATGTGTTCCTACTGCCATTATGATAATTCAGAAGAAATCCTCACTAGCCCCAGATGGCTGCACTAAACTCTTGGCACTGAAAGATACCTTCAGTACCTTTTCTAGTCCAACCATCCTTTTAAAAAAGATAACTCCTATTAGAAAACCTTAAGTCTTAGACTCAAAGCTCATTTATATGTTTAAAGGTCTGCTTCCAAAGATCACTATTTATCATCAATGAAACTAGCATTTAACATAGGTATCTTATGTAACTAACTAAACCCCACTTCACCTTGTAAAAGAGATTCCTTTTCCTTACAGACGTACCTTTCCCTGGGTCACCCAGAGTGCTGATAGCACTGCTGCCAACACAGAGTCCACGCTGACATACCAACTTTGCCTTAAACAAAAGATCGTACTTTGCTTATCATATCGTTCTTGGGAGGGTCCATGAAATAACTCTATAATCTATATACAGACTTTCAATACAGAATCTGTACGTTCTATGCATTCATGGCACAAAGCAAGCTTACGTAAGGCAATCGTGTTTTAGTTAATATTAACAGTTCAAACTTTTTCGTGAAATTTTATTATTTCTGTTAACAAAAATCTCACCAGCTAAACCAAATTAAACAAGCTCACAGATAAGTCCTCTCCTGAAGATTTCTTTTTCAATTACAGCTTGGGAATCACTAAATTTGAAAATGTCTCCTCCGCAAATGCTTTTTTTTTTTTTTTTTTTTAGTATGAATCCATAACATATCTTATTTGGAAGTTAAACAAACTCTCTAGTATTACTATATAATCCATAAGTTATATGGTAATGTTAATTATTCTTTAGCAAATCTATCCCTGTTCTTTAAAAATCATGACCTCAACCGAAATACTACCTTGGAATTACTTTAAGTTGGATTATAGATCTCTAGCATTGCTGAACTGTATCTAGAAGCCACACACATCTCTGGAGACATACCTGCACACAGTAGTCTCCTTCTCCACAATTTAGGTACAACCAACAATATGGATGTTCAATTTTCAAAATAAGGCATGAAACAATTCCAAGTAACTAGAATGCTGAACGTGTTCATCTTGTCCCCAAAATCATGTAATTTAAACTTGAAAAACCTCCACAAGAAATAGAAAATATCTATCTAAACAATGATCGAGAATAGAAAATATCCATTCACTCCATTAAAAGTCATTATTAATACTTAAGGAATCTGTATTAATCAAAATCTCACCACGAGCTTACAAATGTATTCAAGATAAAACTAAAGAAAACCTATGGAAAGTTGTAGAAATCCAATCTCTTTCATGACAAGCTTTCACTGTCATTTACATTGCCACCAAACTAACAAAAAAGACTGATGAACTGGTAATCTTACAAACTTTATAGACCTAAAATACCAATATTTAACTTTAATGATATAATTAATTTTGTACATTAACATCACAAAATTACTTTTCTACGATCGAATTCCCTTACCTGATTTTCAGTTTCAAACAGAAGAAACCCGTAAGTTTCTTGAAGTTCTTCGTGAGTACAGTTACTTGCTTTTTTTTCTTGGTAAAGAGTTTTGTACCGTATAAGGAGAGAATAATCAAATGTTATAAACATGTTATTTTGCCTTGAAAATTAACTTTTAAAAATGCATCATCTGAATTCCTCCTGCTAAAAGACTAATGAAATTTATTATTTTTCTATTCCCTAGAATATATTATAATTACCTTTCAAGTGACTATTTCCAAGGATCTTTTATTTCAGCTGAAATGGGATAGCTAAAAAGAACTAGGCTTATATATCAAAAATAATGGGTCTCTTTCTTTAAAACTAAAATAAAACAGACACAGTGTGTACCAAGCACCTCACCTCATTTAAGAAAATGTCATTTTTCACCAGTCACTTGACTGTACTGAAAACCATGCTCAGATGCAGAGTCCAAGTAAGAAGTATGGAGAATTGAAACTGCCCTCTGGAAGAGAGAGTCTGAACTCAAGGACACTGTCTCAAAAACTGCAAAACACAAACAAAAATAATGCAACTGTTTAAGATAACCAAAGGATGGGGAAAAGTGGCACACTAAATATCACTGAATACTGATACAGGAAATATATCATCTATGATAATAGGAAATAATCATCTATTTCCTTCCTGTATAATTAAGACATTTACAATGTGTTTTGGCTACCATATCTGGACTATCTTAAAAGATCTCACATGTGAAAATAACCTAAATGGATTATAACTGAGGGTGAATGACTTTTAATGCAAGAATAAATCCCTTTTGGTTTCAAGCTGGGCGCTGTAGCCACACTGGGTAAAAGCAGATGCAACTGTAGTGTCAAGTTGGTGGTCAGCAACTGCTTAGACCAATGCTTCTCATTCTTAAATTTTTTTAAACCTAAGCCACATTTTGATAAACTTACCCTTCCTGTCTTCTCACCAAATCCCCAAGGAAGTCTGTTAGGTTCCTTGGAAGGAGCCTACTACTGCACACTCAGCAAACACATTAGAAATCATGTTTCTTTGGGGCTTCCTCACCAGCCTGTACATATCTATTAAAATTTACTTCTTATGGGCTGTATTATAAAATCATCATTTTACAAAAATAAAACTTTATTACTTTTCTTGAAAGTGCTTTCTTCAAACCATACCCATGTGTTATCCCAAAGATGCTGGTATACCCCTCCCATGAGAGGCATGCTTCCTAATTGAGAACTACTGACTCAATCCAGTAATTCTCTTGATTGAGCCCTTGTGTCTTTTGATTTTACCAGTCCTGACTTAGCAAGAACTGAGCCTAATGAGTTCTCATAACATTGAACTATTTGATTTGTTTACTCCTTTCTATTTACCTCCTCTCTATTCTCTTTAACAAGGTTGGGGGGGCGGATACACACTGATTATTTGTAAATAATAGAGAGAATAATTTATGTAAGACTGGAAGTTTGGGCCTTACAGTATAAATAAGTACATTAATCTGGCTTCCTACTTATACCAGGACTCTGCCAATTACACTAGAGTTCAAAAGTTAAAGAAAACATAAGCTTTTTAATTAAAATTAATTTATGAACAACAGATTAAAAAACCCTAGACTATTACAGAAATCAAAACAAACATTTCAGTAAAATTCATTTGGACTAAACTGTCCTAATGCTTCAATTCCCAAGGTAATTTAAAAATGATTTTGATAATAATACTTCATCGTATCAAAAATAAAAGATTATAAATAGCAAGGAAAGAAAGAAAAGAGGATGAAACACTTAAGAATATTCTGAAGTTGGCACATCTGATCTATATCGATTGTATCTGACTTTGATTTTTCCTCAGTTTCACCTTCTCTCTTTCAATATCGGTATACCAGTGCTGTGAAAAATATGGATATTCTAAAGAGATTCAAACAGCAAAACACCAGTGATAACAATTTAAAAATTATGGCTTTCTTTAGCTACTTCCTCAAAACAAACTGGGAAGCCTATGCACTTGCAAACTCCTTTTACAAATAATCTGTACAGCTAGCTCAAATGCAAATCAGGATTCCTTTAAAAATTATAATTTTGGAAACCTAGTATTTAAATTTTTTAAAAGGCAATATAATATTTAAAGAATCTAATTATACCATGAGGCTCAATATTTGTGAAAGATGTTGCTTACAAGTGAAAGAAATAAAAGTTGTCATCGCTTTGGAAATGACCAATCTATGATTATCAACTTCCCTAAATTCTGCAAGATGTTAATAGATTATAAGTTTCACAAGTACTGAATACTACATATATCCCCAATTTTGAGCGTCAACGCACAATAATAAGCTGAAAACTGTGAGAAATAATGCAATTTAAAAGACCCCATCTAATACAATGTGGGGAGTACTGCTCCCAATAAAGCTAGGACTAATGGTAATGATTTAAAATAAACAAGGAGGAACAAGTAAGAAATGACTTATTTTGTACTTTTATACTGTAACTTCTAAAACCATTTATTTATGGTTAAAAATGCTTCCTTTTTATGTCAGCACTCTCCAAATAGCCATATGTTAGAAAAGTAATAATTTTACAGTTGGCAGAAGGAAAAGCATATCAAAAGAGAAGTTAATGGAAAACCACAGTAAACCCTGAATCTTTCATGACTTCATAATAAATGACCTCAATTATACTCTCAAGAAAGCACAAGTTTCCTGCTCTATAATTAAGGACATAATGAGAATTTTACTGATAAATCATTTGACGTTGTCTCTTCCCACACAATGCGCTTTCATTTAACCGCCTAAAACAAGCGTACAAAACGAGGAGCATTAAATAAATGGATAGTTTCATTTTTTGCTGAGCAATGCACATGCTCTAGTTTAACATTCAAGATGATCAGAATATTAAGAGAAAGAAGAGGGGGCTATTCCACAAAGAAATCTAAAGCAACATCTAAGAAGGTAACTTGAAAAGTACCTGTCTGTAAAGCATAAAGAGTGTCCCTTACTGTTTAAGTGATCAACAAAGAGCACATGGAAAAAACTGAAGTTGAATCAAAATGGCTCTGAAAACTGAGTTAATATTCTTTCCTGTAGCACCTGGCTTTGGGCACGTTTCTCTGCCATTTGTGGATTGGATCTTAAAAGTCAGGTCAAGCTTGGGTTTCCCTGGTGGCACAGTGGTTGAGAGTCCGCCTGCCGATGCAGGGGACACGGGTTCGTGTCCCGGTCCGGGAAGATCCCACATGCCGCGGAGCGGCTGGGCCCGTGAGCCATGGCCGCTGAGCCTGTGCGTCCGGAGCCTGTGCTCCGCAATGGGAGAGGCCACAACAGTGAGAGGCCTGCGTACTGCAAAAAAAAAAAAAAAAAAAAAGTTAGGTCAAGCTTGACACAACAAGTTGGATTCTGCTCAAAGCGCCCTGCATCAATCTCCCCCATCTCAAAATCCATGACAGGGATACTGAGTGTCTGATTTCGGGACACTTTTTTCTCTCTTTATAACTTCTAATAAGAGAGATAAAAAAATTATAAACCAGCTTCTGATGCTATACCACAGGTATCTATTTTCCATTCTATAAGCATCTGGTCTGAAAGCAAATAATGAGATGAACAAACGTCAACAACTTAGGTGTCACAGTAATCTAACAGAATCTAGCCACTTCTCCATCTCCCCCAGACTTACATGACCACAACTCCTGTTTGTGAATTAAGCAATAGCACTTATCAGAGACAGAAACACTAAGAACCCAACAATATGTGCCATTAAAGGCCCTTATTAGTAGAAGGCAACCTACACCTTTTAATACTCTCCATGCCTATATACTGTATCTCCTCTAAGTAGGTCATTTGACAGTTGTTGAAGGAACAGCCCATTCTTTAATCACCTAATCCTAAAATGTACTAGCCTTACCTTTAAGATATCAAAGGACTGCCAGTTTAAGATATATACAGCTTTTTTAGAACACAATTTGGCAGAAAGTAACAAAAACTTAAATGGGCGTACCAAATAACCATTCCATTTCTGGGAATCTGTTCCTCAGAAATATTAGCATAAGTGCAGGGGTTATATGTCCAAGGGTGTTCCATGCACCAACACCTATAACAGCAAAAACACTGGAGACAACCTAAATTGCCATCAATAGGGAAACACCTTGCACTTACTAAATAAAAACAAAGTAAATCTGTATATACTGACGTACAAAGATATCTATTGTATACTACTGAGTGAATAATATGTATTATCTGTCATTTTGGTAAAAAAAAAAAACCATAAAAAATTATGTGTTTGGAAGTATACAGAAAAAGATGTAGAAAAGATGGGAAATCCAACCGTTAACAGTATATACACCAATGGTGAGTGGGGAGTGGACAAAAAGGAGAACTTATACTTTTGCCTTATATATATCACTACAATTTAGATTTTTCTTACATAAGCATGTATTACTTCTACTATTTAAAATATCTCAATTTAAAATCAAGTAAAATAAATCATAATTTCAAAGAAATACAAATAGAGGAGTGTGACAATTTCTCTTGAACACACACACCTTTTCTGATGCAATTTGCAAACTTAATCACCTATCAATTTTGGACTAATAATTATAAGAAATCTGTAGCTACTGGAAGTTAGAATTTTTTAAAAAGTCCTTTCATTTTACATGATCTAAATTAAAATCTAAAAAACTGTACTGTGCACCTTTGGATTCATTAGTAATAGCTTATAGCATTTAGTTTAATACCCACTCTTCTCTGATATGAACCTTGTCTCGGTCTTCTCTCACAGGGAATGGAGCTGGGAGGGTGGTCTTAATTCATTTGCACCAAGTATACCCCCGGACTTCTTGACATAGTCCTGTTCTCTGCTAATGTCATAAATGCTAAAATGAAAAAAGAAAAAATTAAATCATAAAGTGAATAGTTCTATTTCAGGCATATCTACTATATAAATAAATGTTTACTGAGCATCTAGTTTGCATTAGGTACAATTTTGTAATGTTTCCCTTCTTTGTCAAGTCTCCAGAGCTAAAGGCTAAATTTGCTGTATAAGAAGTAGTAACACACATAAATTGAAGTGGTTTTCCCCCAATTCTTTAATTTCTAAAGAAAATTTTCTTCGCAGAGATAAACAGGAATCAATTTTGCCTCACTGAAAAAAACCTTTCAAAATGCACAGATTATAGAACCACACCCATGTTCTACTGGCTGGAAATAATAAAATCAAATAGAACACAAATAAAACCTCTCCCCACCCCTACATAAGTAATATTTGATTCACCCTTCATTAAACAAAACTATTAGTGATGACTATTATGTGCCTAGTACTATGCTATACCCTGCATTTTATCAAGACAAACGAGAAAAAGTCTCTATGATGAAAGCGTCCCGGTGGCCTGGAGATCTTAGAATGCGCTCACAAAATACTCCTAGAGTGAGTGTGTGACCTTTGGAAAGCAAGGGCTGTATCTCCTGGTGACAGTGGTCTCAAAGAGGAAAGCAGAGCTGGAAGTAAAGACCCTCCCAAACCAGATTACACTTGCAACTTAGAAAAGGAGTAGCAACAAAGGCACCATATTTTTAAAAACAATCCTCAGCTTCAGGAGCAGAGGAGGGAACCCTTAAGCCTGAAAACTGCTCTGTTGCATCCGTACACTGGGCTCAAACACATCTTCAGAGCTAGAATAAGATGAAGGCAGGGAGAGGGCATCTTTTCCTTTGTCCTCAGTCAGAAAGCTTTCCCAGAATTCTCTCTGCAGGCACCCCATTCTCAACTCATTGGCCAGAACTGAGTCACACGTTTATTCCTAAAACAATCACTAACCAAAGAGAGTGGAATTACCATAATGAGCTTAGAGTAACTAAGAGTCACACAGCCCCCCACTCTCACCCGCCCAAGCTGCTCCTGAAGCATGGGATCACCCCAAAAGCTAGACAAAATTGTGGTTTGGGGGAAGGGAAGAAAAAGGGAGGTGATTACTGGGAAGGCAGTCAACAACATTATCACACTAAGGTCTCAACAAGTTAGTGGTAGGTCTGCACTAGAATCCTGGTCTCCTGAATCCCAATTTAATTCTCCCCTCTTGACATAATGAACGATATAATCAATATTGCTACTTTTTCTAAAGAATCTTAAATATATTCACACAGTTCTACCTCAAATCCTTTTTGAAAAAAGGTGTACTATTATAAAACTATACATGCTATTTTTTGTAAAGTATACTGAATTTCTCAAATAATGAACTGCTTGCAGTTCCTCATGTGTATCGTGTTTCCACCTCTGCATTTGCTATTTCTATTGCCCTGAAAATGTATACACTAGTGCCCTTTTTTGGCTTATCATTTGAATACTTACTTAGATTTCAGGTATCAGTACCTCTCTGAAACCTTTCATGACATATCCCATCTCAATGACACTGGCTGTTGGTATCACTGGCTACCCACTGTATCATGTTCCAGATTCTCCCACATATCTATAGTACTGATTTCGTTATAGATTTTTCTTCCTGCCACTGGATTAGATGAAAAACTTTCTTGACTGGACCTTTATTTTCTAAATACTTTCTCACTCTTTTTGTCTAATTGTTGTGGCTATTCTATTTTTTAGGAGAGTTCTTCAGCTTTATTATCTAATCCTTTCTTGCTTCCTGAATAATTTCTCTCCCTTTTTTAAAAAAAGAATCTCTTCTTTTACGTAAGTTGTATTTTCTCTTTTCTTTTTAAAGATACCACAGTTTACAGATACTTCTATTTCTATTCCACCCATATTCCTGCCCTGAGAAGTACTTGGTACCTCTAAATCCTGAGCCTTTTCCAGATTCTGTGGAGGGAATCGGCTTGCTTCTCTTGTTGGCTTACCTCTCTTCAGCCTTCAGCATTCTCTAATCCACTAAATCATTTAGTAATTGACCACCTTCTTTTGTAGTTTCCCAAATACTGATTTCATTTATCTTCTCCTTTCTCACTCTCTTGATCTTTGTGGATTTATATCTTTACTCTGTTACTATAATCTTAGTGGAATTTCCAGAGGAGTGTACAACTGGAGGTGTCACAGACATAACTGAAGTGTCTACTTAATGTAAGTCTTAATTTCTTCAATCAAAAAATGTGCAATATACCACCTACCATGGTAGCTACTATCACCATTATTTTTATTTTAACTTTTATAATTATGAAGACCTCATTTTATTTACTTATGTATTTATCACAGAACTAATTACATATCAAATCTTCAACAAATATTAATTTTAAAAGAATTAATTTTTAGTGTGTATTAACGCAATAACCATTTACTCAAATACATGAAAAGAACAGTCAAAGTAGATCTTCAACGATTTCTTTCAGAGCATTTATCATGGTTTATAATTACATAATCATAATTATTTCACTAATGTCTATTTACCTAATAAACCAAGCCTTATGAGGACAGGAATCATGTCTGTTTTGTCTACTTGTGATTACCCAGCATCAGCCCAATGCCTGGCACGCAGTGAATGTTCAGTAAATATGTATTTGATAATTAAATGAAAGAATAATACTTATGCAATTTAATCTGTTCCAAAACTCAGAAAAAGAGCTTCCCGATTTTTTTTATAAAGCAGTCAAATGCTAACACCAAAATCTGACAAAGAAAATACTAAGAAAGGAAACTATAGATCTCACGAATATTGATACTAAAATCCTAAAATATATGTATTGGCAAAGGGAATCCATCAGGACACTAATATAATAACAGAAGTCAATTAAGGTACATTTTAGGAATGTATGAATTGGTTCAATAAATAGGAAATCCATAAATTTAACTAACCACATTAACAGGTCAAAGTTATCATGAGGGGCTGCTGGAACATGGGATGAGGCAGGAGAGCCACATGTCAGACTGTCCAAAGGAAGTTACTATATACTTCTTTCCAAACAGATGACTTAGACAAGTTTTTGTTGCTGCACAGTATTTTTTTCATTTATGTAGTATTATTTTGGCCATACTTAATCTACAAAACAAACTGATGCTTCCAAATAAAAGAAAGCTGTTCATTTAATGTAACACAGAAAAAATCCTACCATAAGTTGTTTAGGGGAAAGAAAAGCTGATAACAAAGGAGAAGTATGTATATATATACACAAAGTCTTAAGAACATATACTATGATTTAAACAATGGTCATCATCTGTATAATGTTTATCTGATGTTTTTCTTGTTTATTTGATTATGCGCCCACCACTAGATTATTAGCTTCATGAATACAGGAATTTATCCTTTTCCATGCTGTACCCCAGTGCCCAGAACAGTGCCTGGTACACAGTAAGGTTTCAATAAACATTTCATGTATTGAATGAATCAATCCATATTCCAAATCACTTCACTTCTCTACTTAAACCCTTCGCGGCTTCTCGTTGCCCCCAGAATACAACACACACTCCCTGCCATGGCCCTGTGAAATCTGACCCCTGCTTGCTTCCTCCACCTCACCTGATCCTCCCTCCTCTGGCTTACTACTACGGTCCAGCTACCCTGGTCTTTCCATTCAAGCTCTTTGCTCTTTTCAGGCCTTTGCACTTGCTGTTATTTCTGACTGAAACGCTCGCTCTCCTGTTTTGCCCTCGGCTTAGCTCCCTCTCTTCTTTGAGTGAAATCTCAAGTTATTCCCTCAGATAAACCTCCTCTGATCACCCCGCCTAAAGTAGGTATTTTCTTTAAATCACTCATTACAACATACAGCTATTTTGTCAATTTACTTTTGGGTGTGTGTGTGTGTCCATCTTCCCCAGCAGAATGTAAGGTCCACAGAGGCAGATACTCTTTGTCTTGCTCACAAAGACCTTCAGTACCCAGCAGAGCTCCTAGCACCACAGTACTCAACGCTCTACCAAGTTATCTTTGGGTAGGTCAAGTACAGGTAGTTCCTGTTTCATTCTTTTTACAGCTTTACGTATTATCTGAAATTTTACGTAAGCATAAATATAATCTGGGGAACTAAAGCTATTTTCATTTTGGAAAAAAAGATCTTCCATGGCCCTAAGTAGTAGCAAGTTAGTTTTTAAAATGAACACAAAGTAAATGAATGGAAATAGCATTTCCCATAAGCCAAAACAGTAAGAGACCCATAAGATAAAGCTTCTCTATTAAAAAATAGAAAATACTACAGAATAAGAAATGTATGATTTTTATAACAATTTTTAAGTTCTTAAAAATTTTTAAACTTTAAACATTTCTTAAATTAAAAAAAGTCTACCATGTACAAAAGTTTAAATGTTTTCTAATGTCAAGATAATCACCCACAGAAAGAATAAAAACCAAGATACCCTTGCTATTATTTGAAGTGCAAAAGTCCATTTGGAATCACTGCTTTACAATTCAAAAGATTTCCTAAAATACTGTAAGTCTACACACACAGAAGAGTTGTAAAGAGTGATGCCATCTCTCTGGCAGTTCGGCAAGGGTTTCTCCACTCCACGCTCGCAGAATCCCATGAGTCAGGAGGCAAAGGCGCTCCGTAAACCCTTAAGTACATACAACCGTTTGTTCACCACCTACCTCGGCGGCCCCACCAAAGCTTCACTCCCCAAAGCCCCCTGAAGGTGGGACACCTAGTCCGTCCCTTCTCCCAGTCTCCTCGTCACCCAGTTGTCTGGCAGGCAGCTCACCGGCCAGGTGGGAGGCCCCAGACGCAGGTGTCTCCAGGAGCCCCTGGCTGGGTGGGGGTTAGGGCCGGCCCCTCCTCCTCACCTCATGGCGTGTGGCGGAGGGGGCTGTCCCTCTGCCCAGCTGGCCCCTCCGGCCCCCTCCTGCCAGCGAAAGCCAGTGTGGCGGGGGCGGCGCGGGTTGTGCCTTTAAAAGTCAACGAGGGCGGGTGGCGAACCGCGAGCCGCGCACACGCGCACAGCCAGGCTACCTGGCCGTGCGCCGGCTCGGGGAGCCGCAGTCTGGTCCGAGGGCTGGACAAGCAGAGTGTCCTCAGTTCCCTGTTTCTGACGTCTCCCAATACTCTTAGGTGGACAGTTTTATTGTTATTTTACAACGATCGCTCCAAGCTTCAATTCCCTCGAAGGTCTTGCCTGCAGGTTATTCAGTAACCATTCTGGATTGCAAATCCTAGACCTAAACCGAAATCCATGTCTTTTCACCACAGTGACCCCAAGTTATTCTAACTCACCGCTGCTATAAAGCTTTCCCATTATTGTCTAGTAAACTCGCTGATTATAGTTTCATGGGGCTTTGCTCTGTAATTTACAAAAATAAAAGGTCTACTGAATATGGTTTTGGATACTCCATATATGCCCAGGAGATGCTGATACCAGCACCCAGGGTTGGGATGGGGTGCTTGTCCCTCCCACTAAGCCACACAGCCCTAACAAAACTCATGAAAAATAAAGTTGGAGTGTGTGTGTGCGTGTGTGCGTGTGTGTGTGTGTGTGTGTGTGTGTGTGTGGTGTTTGGCCTGATCTAAGGACGTCTTTCCTTTTGGCTTATGTTTTAACCAAGTAATCTAAGACATCCATATGCATTTCCTGGACCGTATCTGCACTTGCTAGCGGAAAACTAATCAGGAGCTCCTAGAGAATCATTGCCGCTATGGTATTGTACAAATAGAAAACATACAGGAAGACCTTAACTCACAAAGGAAATTACTTAAATTCATAAAGAATCACGTAGATTAATTACTATTGAAAATAGCAAAATCACTCTGCATATTTAACATATGCAATGGGAGAGCAACTGCCTTCTTCTTAAAAACTTTAAAAAATTATTTCCATTGCTAGGGGGAAAATTGGCTGCGGGTGGTAGTGGTGTGATGAATTGGGAGATTGGGATTGACATGTATACACTAATATGTATAAAATGGATAACTAATAAGAACCTGCTATATAAAATATAAAGAAAATTCAAAAGTAAAAAAAAATTATTTCCATTGCTAAAAATCCCTTTGTACTATGATTGTTTCATTTAACTGTGGCTTACTTTTAGACTTAATATTCAATTTTTGAAGACTGTTTGAACATTTTCAAAATCCATTTCTACTATAAAAAAGATTTCTATATATCAGACAGATGCTTATAATCTTATATCATATTTTGTTTTCTTTCTTGCTATGCTGTGTAAAACGTCAACAGATTCTTTGGAGAACATACTTTCCATATTCAAGATTATGCACTTTTTATTAGAATCACTTCGAAGTTGATATGGTGCCATTTTCAGACATCTGTATAAAGGAACCGGCCTTTGCTCTGGCTCATCAAACCACGTTTACTAATTTGTGCTTCAGCATTAAACTATCAGCCTGCAATGAATGGCTGCATTAAACTCATTACTGTATTTATACACTACAAAGATACTGTTAAGTAGTTTTGTCCTTCTTCCAAGAAAATCCTAAGACTAAATTTCTCTCAGGGTCAATTACATTTTAAGACCTGCTTTAGATTATTTTGATTATCACATATAACAAAAGGGAAAGTGACATCTAATCCATACCATAACAATGATTTTTTTTTAATCACCACCACCCCTAGATATATCCCATCACAAATGCCCTGGGCAGAGAATAGGCCTATTTACTAAAGGTGGCTCATAGAGAAGTGGAGGATAACCACAGGGTGAAGCAGGTGCTTCAACTGGTCAAAACAGGCCTCAGGAGTTGGGGTCTTGAATAGTTAATGAGGAAGCAGGTGTACCCAAAGGTTCTAAACAGGGTCTATTTCACCGTACCAAGGAGGGCAGAGTCTTTAACACAGAATATTACCAAGGGATTTAGTTATCCAATTAAGTGTTACTCAATTCTTAAGAGAAAACAGAAAGTATGCCCCAGACACTTCTTAGAAAATTCATAAATAAAAAGAGAGGCCAAATTTAAAAACAAAAGGCCAATTGAGTTAAACAATAAAAACCAAAAGCTAGTTCTTTTTTTTAAAAAAAAGATTTTTTTTAATGTGGACCATTTCTTTAAAAAACTCTTTACTGAATTTGTTACAATATTGCTTCTGTTTTACGGTTTTTGTCCTCCCCCACCCCCGCCAGCCATGAGGCATGTGGGATCTTAGCTCCCCCACCAGGGGTTGAACCCACACCCCCTGCATTGGAAGGTGAAGCCCTAACCACTGGACCGCCAGGGAAGTCCCCAAACTGGTTCTTTTGGAATAAGTAACCTTTAGCAAATATAATCAATAAAGAGAAAAAATTAAATGTCAACAAAAGGAGGCTAACCACAAATACAGGGAAAAATTTCTAAAATAATAAATTATCACACACTATACCAATAAATTTGAAAGTTATAAAAATATAATTTACTAACATTGGTCTAAGTGGAAGAAACATCTGAATAGACCAATTACGATGAAAAACCTGAAAGAGGAGTTGCAGTCCTACTCCTCTCAAAAGACCAGTTCCAGAGTTTTATTGTCAAGGTTCACTTTTCACTTATCAGATTATCAAAAATCCACGAGTTTGGCAATGCAGTCTGTTGGGGAAACTGTGGGAAACAAAGGAAAAGAAAAGCAAAAGACCAGGAGAAAATATTTACTATGAAGGTTATAAAAGATTTATTTATACATTAAGACAAATAGATCAACAGAACATAAAAATGGAAATTCACAGTTTAGGAATTATGAATAAGTCAATAAACACATTTCAAAACACCTCCAATTTACAGACTTAAAAAAGCCAAATAAACCCAAGCAAGATAAATATAGATACAGTGAAACAGCAGAAAGCTAAAAACAAAGGGAAAAATATTAAAGCAGCCAGAGACAAGGAACTGAAAGACTGACAGGTGACTTTTCAATAGCAATAATGGAAACCAAAAGACAGAGGAATGAGATCTTCAAATTGCTACAAGAAAATAACTGCCAACCTAAACTGCCATATTCAGCAAAAACATCTCCCTTAAGTGATGGTGAAACAAAGACACTTTCAGGTAAACACAAACTAAGAGAGTTCATCTATTCTAAAGGATAGACTTTAAGCAGAAGGAAAATGGCCCTAGGTGGATGGTCTAAAAGATAAAACAATCAATGAATAATAGAGAAAGTAGCAAAAATGTGGGAAATATAAAAAAGGACTGATGGCAAAACACAATAACAATTCTAAACAGGTCTCCTTCTGTCTTGTAAGAATATTAAAAAAAAATTAAACTACATAATAATAACATGTTAAGTCATGAGGGGCTGAATAAAATTAAACTACTAAGGTTCTTGTATTATCTAAGAGGAAGGTAAAGATGTTGGTTATTTTTATTAGTTTTTAAATTTTTTTTTTTGCGGTACACGGGCCTCTCACCACCGCGGCCTCTACTGTTGCGGAGCACAGGCCCCGGACGCGCAGGCCCAGCGGCCATGGCCCACGGGCCCAGCCGCTCTGCGGCACGTGGGATCCTCCCGGACTGGCGCACGAACCCGTGTCCCCTGCATCAGCAGGCGGACCCCCAACCCCTGCGCCACCAGGGAAGCCCTACTGGTTATTTTTAGATTTTGAAAAGTCAAGGATGCATGATATTTCTAGGATAACTATAAAAAGAGAAAAAAGTATAAAACTTCTGAAATAATATATGGGGAAAATGAAATGATATAAGATATTAAATAGCTATTTTTAAAAAATAACAAAAAAGGAGAAAAAAGAAATCTAAAACAGCCACTTATTCACATGTTTACAGATAACTTTGGGGTTATGTGCTGGTTCCCTGGGAGAGTAGCCCTCCCACTCTCACAGGGTAAAACAAACTGGAGTATTTTGTGAAGGTGGAAAACTTTATACTGCTATTTAAACTTTTTGATATACTTGAAATTTACTAGAAAATAAAGTACTTATCAAAACAACCATGTCATACCATGCCAGAAATACAGACATCAAACTCTGTTATAGAGGCCAAGCCCTACCCAGATCCAGTTCGCCCATAGTGGGGATGCTAATCACCCTTGTAGGAGTCCACATACTACAAGAGGCACCATGGGAAGATTATATTGGGAGCCACTATGTCTTGGGTGCTGTGGATGACCTGGATGTAGATGAAACAGTGGGATTTCTGAATTCTAGTTTTCCACATTCAACCACCAAAAAACTGTTACAACTAAAAAATGAATTCAGTAAAGCTGCAGGATACAAAAAAAAAAAGAAAAATCAATGCACAAACATCATTTGTGATTCTATACACTGATAATGAACCATCAGAAAAAGAATTTTTTAAAAATCCCACTACAATTGCATCCAAAAAGATAACTAGGAGTAAATTTAACCAAGGACGTGAAGGACCAGCACACTGAAAAGTGGAAGACACTGATAGAGGACACTGAACAGACGAAAATAAATGGAGGGGCTTCGCTGGTGGGGCAGTGGCTGAGAGTCCGCCTGCCGATGCAGGGGACGTGGGTTTGTGCCCCGGTCCGGGAAGAACCCACATGCCGCGGTGCGGCTGGGCCCTTGAGCCATGGCCGCTGAGCCTGTGCTTCCGGAGCCTGTGCTCTGCAATGGCAGAGGCCACAACAGTGAGAGGCCCGCATACCGCAAAAAACCAAAACAAAACAAGGGCTTCCCTGGTGGCGCAGTGGTTGAGAGTCAGCCTGCCGAAGCAGGGGACACGGCTTCGTGTCCCGGTCTGGGAGGATCACACATGCCGCGGAGCGGCTGGGCCCGTGAGCCATGGCCGCTGAACCTGTGCTTCTGGAGCCTGTGCTCTGCAACGGGAGAGACCACAACGATGAGAGGCCCGCGTACCACAAAAAAAAAAAAAAAATACTGTGAAAATATGCATTCTATGGTGGGAATTCCCTGGCCATCCAGGGGTTGGGACTCTGTGCTTCCACTGCAGGGGGTGCGGGTTCGATCCCGGGTTGGGGAACTAAGATCACGCATCCTGCATGCTACATGGTGTGACCCAAATTTTTGTTTAATTTTTAAAAAATATGCAGTCTAGCAAAATTAATGTACACATTCAATGCAATCCTTCCCAAAAGTCCAAAGACACTTTCCATAGAAACAGAACAAATAATCTTAAGCTGTGTGTGGAACCACAGAGGACCCAGAAGAGCCAAAGCGACTCTGAGGAAGGAGAACGGGCTGGAGGCGTCTCCCTCCCTGATTTCACACTACATTACGAAGCTACAGTCCCCAAAAAGTGTGGAATTGGCACAAAAACAGGCACACAGACTAGAGGAACAGAGCAGAGAACCCAGGAATCAACCTACAGGTATGTGGTCAGTTAATTCACAAGAAAGGAGCCAAGAACATACACCAGGGAAGGGACAGTCCCCTCAATAAACGGTGCTGGGAAAATCAGATGCCACACGCCAAAGAACAACACTGCACTCTGTCTACAGCACACACAAGAGGGGACAAAAACCCAGTTTTCCAGATCAAGCCCTTCCTCTCCTGGGTCCTCTGAAGACAGACACCCTCAGCGGTCAGCCACGCACAGGAACCTTCTGCCCACTTTTCCTCACCTTCTCCCTCAGTGGCATCACCTCCCAGCAGGTCATGAGGAGACCAGGCTCCTGTCAGCATGAACTGGACCCCACAGTGTCCCAAAGCTGAAGGCCCAGCGGGTCCTGAGGAGACCCGGCTCCTGTTAGTGTGGACTCGACCCCGGCTTGTCCCGAAGCCTGGACATCAGCGTGGACTCAGCCCAACGTGTTCCAGAAACCAAAGCCCCAGCAGGTCCTGAGGAGACAGGGCTCCTCTCAGCATGAACATGAACAGCATGATCTGAACAGACATCCCACCAAAAAAGATATACAGACAGTAAAAGTCATACAGAAACAAGCTCAAGGGCTTCTCTGGTGGTGCAGTGGTTGAGAGTCCACCTGCTGATGCGGGGGGCACGGGTTGGTCCCCCGGTCCGGGATGATCCCACATGCTGCGGAGCAGCCGGTTCCGTAAGCCATGGCCGCCGAGCTTGCGTGTCCAGAGCCTGTGTTCCGCGATGGGAGATGCCACGACAGTGAGAGGACCGCGTACCGCAAAAAAAAAAAAGAAAAAGAAACAAGCTCAACATCATATACCATTAGGGAATTACAAATTAAAATCATGAACTATCACAGCACACATATTAGGACTGCTAAGCTCCAAAAATATGACAATACCAATTGCTAGAGGGTGAGGAAAAAAAGGAACTCTCCCTCATAGCTGGGGGGATGCATGTGCAGCCACTTTGTAAGACAATTTGGCAGTTTTTCCAAAGCTAAACAAGTCTCATGTTGGCATCCAACAATCATACTTCCAGTATTTAGGCAACTGCTTTGAAAATCTATGTTCAAATGCAAACAAGGATGCAATTATGAAGAGCAGCACTTCCATAATGGCTAAAAACTTGAAGAAATCAGGATATCCTTCAAAAGATGAATGCATAAGCAAATTGGGGTACATCCATGTCAACGCGAGTAAAATATGTCACCCCAAAATATGTCTCTCTGGCATAAGGATTATTGGTCTGCTTTAAAAAAAAACAAAACAAAACAGGGCTTCCCCAATGGCTGAGTGGTTAAGAGTCCACCTGCCAATTCAGGGGACACAGGTTCAAGCCCTGGTCCGGGAAGATCCCACATGCCGCAATTCAACTAAGCCTGTGAGCCACAACTACTGAAGCCCACACATCTAGAGCCTCTGCTCCGTGACAAGAAAAGCCACCACAATGAGAAGTCCGCACACCGCAATGAAGAGTAGCCCCTGCTCGCCACAACCAGAGAAAAGCCTGCACGCGGCAACGAAGACCCAATGCAGCCAAAAATAATAATTTTTTTAAAAAATCTCAGAAAACTGAGATTGCCGTTTTATGAAGGACATTTACAACAGGGAAATCTCCAATTATAAGGGTATGTCCCTCTTTGCACCAAAAATAGAAGGATAATTAAATATTAAGTAACTCTTTTCAAAGGGGAAGTCCTGACTTAAATGTGCAAACAGTCATACCCTTGTTTACTGTGCTTTGCATGATAAGCTGCCATAACTGGCCTTCCCCACTTCCCCAGCATCTTTCTTCTGTTTTTAGCTGAAGACAGTATTTAAGGGGATGGTTTTGGTCATTTCAGGGCCTGACTCAGTTTCCCGTGGTATCCCCCCTGTATTCAGAAGGTATACATGTTATTAAACTTCGGCTTTTCTCCTGGTAATCTGTCTTTTATTACAGGGGCGGGGGCGGCCTCAACCAAGAACCTAGAAAAGTAGAGGGAAAATTGTTCTTCCTCCCGTACACGTGCAGTGGAATACTACTCAGCAGAAGAGAATGCACCACCAACCTATGGAAAGACATGGATAAATCTTCAGTATACACTGCTAAGTGAAAGACTCCAGTCTGCGGAGGCTGCACACAGCATGACCCCATTGACGACATTCCGGGAAAGGCAAAGCTACGTAGATGATAAGCAGATCATGGGGTGGGGGTTTGAAGTAGTCCATGTGATACTCTAGGGTGGATGCCTGTCACTATGCATTTGTCTAAGCCCACAGATGTGCATAGCCCAAGGGGCCAATCATAATCTATTCAAATTTAGTTATTTAGGATGTAGGAATGTTGGAGGATGGAATACATAATGTCACAGAATCTAACTGTATTAGAAATATATGGAAACAACTCACTGTACGGGATGGGATAAAAGGTGCTGACCTAAGTCACCTTTGGAAATGAATGGGATCTGTAGACTAAAGGCAAAATGGACCGTATATAAACAGTGGGCTTTATTCTAGGAAGTTCTTTCCAGGGTGTAGTAGCTAACAATTCTGAAACCTCTGCACATGTAACCTGGAAAGGAGCAATGCACAGATAAATGGCAGATGGTGGGAGCCAGGGAGCCAGCCACAGCCTTGCTGTGGGAGTGGGAAGTTACAGATAAGCAAGGGGAGAGCCTCTGCCCTCGTAATCCTGGATATAGGCTTCCTGGGAGGATGTTGACTGGCCGGGGAAAACACACAGATCTTCATGCTGGGAAGACCCTGCAGACATAGGAATTTCCCACCCCATCTTTCCACCCATACCTGCTGGAAACATTCAGCCCTCCATAATCAGTCAACATCTCCCCCCCCGGGCAGATAAAGGAGCATGAGGGTCTTGATTACCCTAAGCTGTCCCAGAATCCAGGCCCTGAGGGTGGAGCCAGGTTGGGGGTTCCTGGGCCTCTGAATCCAGGCCCTGGGTGTGGAGCCAGGTTGGGGGTTCCTGGGCCTCTGACCAGCAGGTGAGAAGAGGGAGGAAGACTGGTCCTGAGGACAGAGGTTCCCTCAAGTCTGTGAGCCCAAGAGCCCCAATGGGGTTCATTCCCGGTGCGGATATGGGCGGAGCCTGCAGTGGTTCTCTTCCACCTGGGCCCTTTGATGAAGCCATGGCAGCACTGGGCCCTGACGTCTCCTGGCGGTGCCTCAAACTCTGACACAGCAGTTTTACAAAGGAACAGGAGAATGCAGCTGAGCCCCTGACGGCCACTCCTTTGTGGCTCTGAGTTGCTTCCACCAGGACCGCAGTCACCTGCACATAGTCTGCTGTGACCTACCTGCCCCCATTGGCCTTTCCTCTCCCTCCCTGTGATGATGCCCGTGACGTTTCCAGCCTGGACCCCTCTCCCAGGCCAGACGCCTCTGTCCAGCCACTGCACCCTCATCTCACCTTGGGGGCTAACAGGCCCCTCAGAGGACTGGGCCCACAGCTCCCCACACCCAGGAGCAGCCCCACGTTCCCAGGCTGCCGATCCCAGGCACCGGGTGTAACCGAGCAGGACCCTACTGGGCCTTCCCAGGACAGACCCCTCCCCCACATGCTCTGCTGTAGCTCCTCTCTGAAGTGCCTGGATAACAGTACCTGATGCACGCTTCCTGAGTTGTTTTACAGATGCTAAAACCACCACCAAGTGGAAGAAATTAACTACTTGATGATCATGAACAGGTAGCCCCGCAGCTTCTGGCGCCTAAGAATTTATAATGTTAACCGCCTGTTACCTCACCATCAACCAGAGAATTGTGCACCAGCTGATCACATACCCTGCGACGCCCCTCCTTCACCTGGCCTTTAATATTGCTTTACTGAAATCCTTCGGGGAGCTTGGGGTTTTAGAGCACAAGCCACCTGGCCTCCTTGTATTGGCACTTTTACAATTAAAGCTGCACTTTCCTTCACCACACCCGGTGTCAGTAGACTGGCTTTACTGCACTCGGGCAAGCCGACCCATGTTTTGTTCAGTAACACTGGGGCCTCCCAGGCTCCCACCCTCCTTTTGCCCCAGTGGCTGTCATCTGCTCCTCCAGTCTTGTTGCAGCAAAAGTAGAAATGAAGTTTTCCTTCCCCTGAGAACAAGGAAAACAAAGGGAACAGCGAACAGGCTAGAGAAGAAACATAACCTGGCCTGAAAGTGTTCATCACTCCTTGTTTTACTTTGTCACTCATCTGTAATAATTAGATTTGTACTTTTCAAAGCTAACCTCACTCCCTGACACTATGTAATTTACATTTAGCACCCATCACCCCTGACTCTGTGTGAGTTACATCCCCTGCCTCTCACTCCCTAACCTTATTATATCCAGCACTTACATTCTATTTGACCCTCATAACAAATCAACCCCTATAGTTTCTGCATTTCAGAAACGAGGTCACCACCGATAAACCAGAGGCAAATGTATGCAATTACCAGACTGCTGGACCCCAATTACCAGGCGGCCTGATGCCAGCTATGACTGTTTTGAAATAATGCAAAGGAAAGGAAGAATGCAAGACCTTCACTACTTTTATCCTCATCCTATACGCCGGACTGCGAGAGCCCCACGCATAAAATTTTCCCTGATTCTCAAGGAGGGGGGGGTGCCCAGTTCTTGAGGTGCTAGCCAGCTGTGTCTTTCTTTCTGCCTGGCAGAAAACATAAAGCCATCTCTCTCTTCCTCCAAAATCCCTGTCTCCGTGTTTCTGTTTGGCCTCGGTGCACAGGGAAGCTGAGATTTCGACAACAGGCTGTGGCCAGTTCCCACACTAATTCCGCTCTACGCCCACAGCCCTGGCCCAAGCCCCATCTGGTGCCTGGTTCCTCCATCAGGCCTGACAAAGCTGCCTGCCCGCACGGTGCGTCTCACATCCCACCCCAACCTGGTCTTTCTGAAGCATAAACGAGACCGACTCTCTCCCGCCTGTAATCCCCCAAATGTTTCCCCACTTTCGCTAGGGTATCTGCCGGGAGAGACATCTGCCAAGGCCCTGAGAGTCCCCGGCATCCCCACTAGGCTGCTGGCTCCTGAGTTCCCTGACAATGAGCACCTCAGCAGGCCGGGCGACACGGCAGGAAACCCCAGAACTGCTCACCTCAGGACTGGGCCGGCACTGCCACGGCCTGATCAGAGACAGCAGAGAAGGGTTCCCCAGCTGGGACACAAACTCTGCACGAGTGGCCTCTCCTTGAGCCATTACATCAACTCGTGTGACTTGAGGGAAGGAAGGACTGAAGCACACTTGGTTCCTAAGGAGGATGGTATAGGCTCAGTCACGTCCCTCCAAATTCACATGCTGAATCCCTAACCCCCAGGACCCCAGGATGTGGCTGTATTTGGAGATGGGATTTTTAAAGAGGTGATCAAGGTAAAAATGAGGTCACTAGGGTGGATCCTAATCCAATAGCATTGATGTCCTACAAGAAGAGGTAAGGACACAGATAGGCACAGGGGGAGACCACGTGAGGACCTGGGGAGAAGATGGCTGTCTAAGCACCAAGGACAGAGGCCTCAGGAGAAGCCAGCGTGCACACACCTTGATCTCCGACAGCATCCAGGACTGGGAGATAGGTCTGTTACCCAAGCTGCCCTGTCTGTGCTATTTGTTACGGCGGTCCTGAGCAGACTCACCCGCAGGGTTAACTCAGGGCTCAGACTGGACACAGCCCGCTCTCCATCCCCCTGTACGTGGGTTACAGGAACCCCAGGAACTGAGGAGGGGGTCCCTGAGGGGAGGCACAAGATAGAAGATGCTAGGCATTAACATGGCTGCATTCATGTTAAATGTGCCTGAAGTCCAAGCACACGAGATGGTTTTGTCCTGTATGTACATCGGCACCTTCAGTCTGAACTGCAGATCTTGGGCTTCACCAGCTCCACTGAGAGCATTAGCTTCACCTGCTGTGGACCGTCTCCTATAGGATTTCCAGAACCACAAAGCACTGAAGCTTCACAGGACCCAGTGTCTGTGCGCTACCGTCCAGGTGACCGTCACAACAGGGCCGTGCGGCTGGCCATCAGAACCCATTTCCCTTTTTCCTGTTCACAGCTACCCTGCACCTCCCAGCCTTCCCACCCCTTCCAGCTGGGGCGTAGTGTCTCCTGTTACCAAGGGAAACAGGTGAAGTTGGTGAGGGACTTGGCCAGCCTGCATCCTACAACAGAGGGCATGAAGCCCAGCTGGTCACTGCACCCTGCTGGTTGGAGACCTCACCTGGAAGCAGGGAGGAGAAACAAGGGGGCCAGAGCCTGGGACCTGACACTCACCTGCCCTGGACTCTCACAAGAAGGGGACAGACACATCTTGAGCTCCAGCCCAGTTTGGGGAGACACTTTGTTCCAGCAACAAACTTTACCTTAAAAGCCAAGGTGCTTTACAAACCCCTCCCCAGCTGTCACAGAAAGTCAGGCTTCATCTCATCACACTTTTCTCAAACCCCAGCTCACGCTGATACCACCTCTCGGGTGATGGTGCTTCAGAGAAGCCCCTTTAAAAGGTCCCTGGAGTTCAGCTCTCCCAGCCCTGCCTTCAGTTTAAGGGAGAAGTTTCCTTGACAACCAAGCTTCACAATCTCCCAAACTCTTCTCCTTCAAACGTTCCTATTCTAGGCTGGATGAGCCTAAAGAGACAGTGCTGTCATCACGTGCCAGAAAACGATTCCAAGCCCGTAGTTATTGGTCACATGATGCTATTGATGATGAAATCCCAGGAGAGCCAGCTTTCCAATATAACCATTTCTGGACTCGGCACTGGGTCCCTTTCCACGGACAGGGTGGAGTGGCTGTTTCCACGTGCCCCGTGGTAGAAGAGCTCACCTAATGCTGCCAGGACTCCATCCTTTCCAGGTGATTCCAGGGTCCTCACTCTGCCCAGACCGCACCCACATGGCTGCTGTCTGTGCCAGTCTATACGGGACCTTGGCAATCTCCTAAAATGAGGGTTATTTTATACACAGGCAATGGGTTGAATGCTGGCCCCGAAAGATGTGCACCCCTCAGAACACGTGAACAGGACCATATCTGGGAAAAGGGTCTTTCTATATGTAGTTAAAGAGCTCGAAGTGAGGTCATCCTGGGTTAGGGTGGTCCTCAATCCAACTGAGAAAGTCCTTATGAGAGACAAAAGAGGAGAAACACAGACACAGAGGAGAAGCCACGTGAAGACAGAGGCAGAGACGGGAGGGATGCAGCCGCAAGCCTGGGAATGCCTGGAGCCCCCAAAAGCTGGAAAAGGCAGGAAGAACCCTATCCTGGAGCCTTTGGAGAGACTTCTGTCCTGCAACACCTTGATCTCAGATGTCTGGTCTCCAGGACTGGGGGAGGATGAATTCCTGTTGTTTTGAACCACCCAGCTTGTGGTCATTTGTTACAGAAGCCACAGAATGGTCACACAGACCCTGCTCTGTAGGATCCTGGAGTGCGGGCCTTATTAAAGGCCCACAGAGGCTGGGTTACAGAACCCTTACGGTCAGCATTGGGACTCAGAAATACTAAAGCAGTGGCTGGACACCAGAACGTTGAAGGGTCAGTCAGAAGCCCATCCCTAAGGGTGCCGGCTGCACACGGCCTCCCCAGGTTTTTACGCCTGTACCTGTTGGGGATAAGTATTTCCATCCTGATTCAGGACTTCTGATGTCACCCTTCACGTTGCTAATCAAAAACCCACTAGTTATACAGATGAAAACCCTATCAGGGCACTTGCTCCAGTGGTAAACAATTCTGAAGTTGGTCAGAGGCGGGGAATCGACTCCCATGCAGCCAGCAGCTCCCCCGCAAGGAGTGTCCTCATTGCAAGGCTGGGGGACGGTGCCGAGGCGTCTGTGAGTAAACGTGAGCTGAGCCCCAGGCCAGCTGCTGCTGAACTGTTCCCACCCTTCCCAGGTAAAACACCTGAATGTGTGCAAGGACTTGAAAGCCTAGAGGAAAGGGCTTGGAGTCACACCAGCCACAGCACGCAGGCCGACTTGGTGCCTGCAGGCCAGCCAGGATGGTCCTGGCCCTGGGCACTCTTCTGGAAGCTTTCCATTTCCCTGCCTGAGATACCCCTCCTCTCCCGGCCCCCACTGCGTTTTTCCTTCCTCACCTCTGCCCAGGGAGAAATTCCAGCAGAAGGTATGGGTGACACATCCTGTCCTTTAGCAGGTGGCAGCCCAGCAACTCCTGCAGAAAGTCCAGCAGAGCCCCACTCACACCGGGCCACCAACAGAGCCGTGGCCCCTCACTCCCTCCCAGCAGCCCAGCCCCGAGACTGCTGACGGGGCAGAGAACATGGCGTCAGGCCCAGCTGCAGGGGCTCTTGCTGCCTGGAGCGGTGTTTATATTGACCTCAACGCAGGCACACCTGGGGAGAGCTGGCCGGCAGGGTCAGGCTGCCCAGGTCAGCCAATCCTCGCCCCTCAGGGTCTCACAGTTGCATTCTAGTCAAATTCTAGCTCTCACATTCCTGCCCCAGTGCACCTGGGGTCGGGGGCAGCAGACCCAGGCTCTGTTCTGGCAGAAGCTCCCTTTCTGTGAACAGGGCTTCCCCCACTCCCATTATCCTCACTGGAGACTCAGGAGGCCACAGCATCGGGGCACCTCCAGCACCAGGACCCCACCCTAGGGAATCTCTCAAGAGTAGGGACCAGGCCTGCAGGTGGAGGGGAGGAGGGAGCCGGCCTCTTCAGGATCCCCGGGGCTAGGAAGCCTCCTACGCAGGAGGGCCTTGGACTCAGATTAACTGCCACCCAGGGTCTCCCACCCCTCCCCTGGTAGGGGGGCCCTTCAGATTCCAGGGCCCCAAGATCCTCCCCACCGACTTCTGACCCCAACTGCAGGGTAGGGGATCCCCTCCGCGGCTTCTTTTTTCTTGCTCCCAGAATTCCCTGAAGCTGTTATACTCAGGGCGGGATCAGGGCTGCTCCCTGCAGGGCCAGACCCTGATGTCCGGCCAGACCCCAGCCGGCAAGAAAAAGGAAGCCCCGTCTCCGCGGCTGAAAACACCAGTGTGGGACGTTTGCCGTCCACTTCACCTGGCGGGGAAACGGGCACACTGAAGTGGAGAGTGATGGGGTGCAGGTGGGAAATGTGGGTGCTCGGAGCCTGGAGAGGAGGGCTCCTGAGAGGGTGAGGTCACAGGGTGCAGGAGGGGGCCGGGAGATGGGCAGGGGGACGGGCAGTGCGTGTCCGGCGCTGGAGCACGTGCATCCTCGCTTGGGCCAGCCCCCTGCCCTGAAGGCTGCGTCTAGTAACACAAGGGACCCTGGAAGGGGGTTTGCTGTGTGGCCGGTTCACTAAAGCTCGGTGTCTGTGGGCACATGGGCCCAGCTGCAGTCCCGGGGAACACACTGTTCTCTCCAGGGAAATGAGGTGGACACTCAGTTCCCGGTCTGTGGATGGTCTAGTCCTCTGGGTGTCTTGTCTCTTATTGGGGGTCACTGGGGCTTTAACCTCACTCCGTGGAGTACAGGAGGAGAGGGATGCACACGCCCCGAGGCTCACTGTGCCTGGGCTCCTGGGGAGGACCTCTCTGGCCCACATGTTCACAGGCCTCAGGCACCCCTGCTCGACATTCCCCTCCAGAGACTCGGCAAAAGGACCTGCCCTGTGAAACGGGGCGCCTGGCTCGGGGGGATTGTGGGTCCCTTCTCAGATGGCCACACTCAGGTCTCGGGGTGGGTGCGGTGGCCTGTGACCACTCGCCAAGTCACCACGCTGCTGTGGCTCCTTTCTGGGGCCTGAGATGCCCCAGGGGTGGCTGGGGGAGCGGGGCAGGTTGCTGTGATGGGGAAGTGTGGGACGGGGGTCCTGGGCCCTGGGTCCCTCACCGAGGAGGAGAGGGGGTCATGCCCAGAGCGGGGGAGGCCGGTGACGGTCCTGGGTGTCAGCAAGCACAGCGCCGCGCCCCGCAGGCCGGGTGTGGGATTCCTGTGGCCCCGGCACAGGACACCAGACGGGGGGCGTGGTTGGGACAGGGGACGCTTCCCTTCAGGCCTGGAGCCCGAGGTCAAGGTGCTGGGGGCCCGCTCCTAGGCGGCTTCTGGGGTCAGTCAGTCCCAGGCTACTCCCAGTCCCGTCTCTGTCTCTGCCATGACATCGCCTTCTCCTCCATGTGTCAGGGTCCAAATGCCCCCCATGAGGACGCCCGCACACCGGTCAGTGACCTCAGCTCACCCCGGGCAGCTCTGTGGTGGCCCATCGGCACACAAAGTCCCATACTGAGGTCCCGGGAAGTCCGTCTCCCGGGGCCTCTTGAGGTGACAATCCTCGTGGTCGACACAGCTCGTGGGGGCTTGTGGGTCCCCCAGGCCGGAATCCAGGAGCCTCATGGAGGACGGGGTGTCCTGAATCAGGGAGGACGGACGGAAATGCAGAGGGGGGAGGGAGGCCGAGGGGCGGTCAGCCCTGCCCTCCAAGGACGGGGGGAGTCTCTAGAGGGCCAGGTCGGAGCTGGCGGGGGGACGCGGTGCTCAGAGGCGGGCGGCCTGGGCTGCAACGTCAGGGTCGCTTAGGGCAACCATAACCCAGTTCCAGCCCTAATGCTGACCCTTCAAAGCACCAACACCAAGCCACATCTAATCAAGTCACACAAATACATCATGAGAAAGAAATGTACACCAGTATACCTTACAAATATGAACACAAGAATCCTCCCCAAAATTAGAACAACATGGAGCCAACAGAACATTAAATGGATGATGCCATAAGCAAGTATCTCTACACTGGAAATGTCAGGTTGTTCAACATATTAAACCTAAGCAATGTACTGAAGAACTATAAAGAAGTGAAGTCAAAGCACATGATCCTATCAATTACTGCAGGAAAAGCTATAATCAAAATCCAGTGCTATTTCATGATACAAGCACTCAAGAAAATAGGAATAAAAGGAAGTTTGTTCAATACGAAAAAGAGTAGTATACAAAGCCACAGCAAACACCATGCTCAATGTTAAAAACTGAAAGATTTACTCCTGAAATCAGGAACAAGGCCAGGAAGGTGGCCTCCACCACTGATAATAGTGTACTGGAAGTTCTACCCAGGGTTTTGAGGGAAGAAACCAAAGCCATCCATATGTGAATGGAAAAATTAAAACTGTGTGCATTCACAGAACACAGATCACACCATCTTATATATAAAACTTCCTATAACAACAACAAATTATTTGACTAATCACTAATTCAGCAAACTTATAGAAAAAATATCAATTCACAAAAATCTATCTTATACATATATACTAGCGATAAATAATCTGAAAAAGAACTTATGAAAACAATTCCATTTTAAATAATGTCAACATTAATATTTACGAATATATTTAATCAAGATACAAGACTTGCTTTTCTGTATGTAAAGCTGTCTGTACGTTTGAAATTACTGGAAAGTCAAGTACTTTGCAAAACACCATGTCAAAACCATGCCAGAAAGGCAGAGGAAACATCAAACTTCCATACAGAGGCCAAGCCTTACCCAGATGCAGTTCACCCCAAGTCCACATGTCATTTAGAGGCACTGTGGAAAGACTTATTAGAACTTCCCAATATAAAGGACTTCCCTTTCTTCCCTGTTGTGGATGACTTAGATGTGGTAGAAACAGCGGGATTTGGGAAGTTCAATTTTCCACATCATTCCACCAAGAAAATACTGTTAGAAATAATAAATGAATTCAGTAAAGACGCAAAATCAGTACACACAACTCAACTGCATTTCTAAACACGAATAATGAACCATCAGAAAGAGAAAAAAAACCTATTTACAGCTGCATCAAAAAGAACAAAATACCAAGGAATAAATTTAACCGAGGATGTGCAAGACCTGAAATCTTTAAGACACTCATGAAGACATTGAAGAAGACACAAGTCGGTGGAAAGACTCCCCGTGCTCATGGAATGTAAGAATTACTGTTGCTAAAACGTCCGTTCCACCCAAAGCGGTGCACACAGGGAAGGCAGGCCGTCCTGAAATTCCAATGGTGTTTCTCACAGAAATGGAGCAAATCCTCCTAAGATGCGTGTGGAGCCACAAAGGACCCCGAAGAGCCAAGGTGACCCTGAGAAACCAGAACGGGCCGCAGGCATCTCCCTCCCTGACTTCACACTTCATCACGAAGCTACAGTCCCCAAACAGTGTGGAACTGGCTCAAAACAGGCGCACAGACCAGAGGGACGGGACGGAGAGCCCAGAACCCACCCCGCACTCTGGCGGGGGAGGGGGCCGTTAAGTTACGACCAGGGGGGCAGGGACACACCGAGTGGAAGGGCAGCCCCACGGTAAGCGGTACGGGGGAGACTGCACACCCCATAACCCACGCAGCTCCACCGCACACCAGCCTGACCAAAAACCCAGCTTTGCACACCAAGCCCTTCCTGGGTCGCACGAGGACGGACCCCGGCAGCCGTCAGTCGCCCCCAGGAAGCTTCTCCCCACTGTTCCTCACTGTCTCCTCACCTGTTCCTCCGGCGTCGCCTGTGTCCTCAGGAAACCCAGCTCCCGTCAGCGAGGACGCAGCCCCACGTTGTCCTGAAGCCGAAACCCCAGCGAGTCCTTGAGGAGACCGAGCGCCCGTCAGCAGCCACAACCCGGCGCTGCCTGAGGAGACACAACTGCCCTCAGCTGCGCTCAGAGCTGGATCCACGGGGAACTCGCATGCGCTGTGGGTCAGAGAGGCGGGATCAGCGCCACCCTGTGGTCGGTACGGGAAGTGCAGGCCACCCCTCCCTCACGGGTCACTGGAGACAGCGACCCTGCTGGCAGAACTGCTGAACCCATTAAATTGTGGAAACTCAAACAAATGAAGACAATATCCCATAGCTTCTCCAAAGTAGTTAAGGAACAATGAATTGGAAGCCGTATGGAATAAAATGAATGTAGACACAAGCTTGACAACTTACACCAAATTCACTCAAAATGATTCAGAGACAAGTTTTAAATGCAAAACTATTCAAAATTATAGGAGAAAACATCACAGAAAATTGATATGACCTTGGGCTTGGTCATGTCCATCACAAGCTTTGTGGTTTTAACACACAACGCAAAAAAGCAGTCCAGAAAGAAAAACAAGGGATTCTGTGGACTTTATAAAATTAAAGATTTCTACTGTGTGAAAAACCTCATTCAGAAAATCGAAAGACAACACACACTGGGGGACAAAAACTGCAAACATATCTAATAAAGAATTTGTCTCAAAATATACAAAGAACTACAACACAACCCCATTAAAAATAGGGAAAGCTCTAAATAGACACCTGGTCAAAGAAGGTACAGAGATAGTATACAAAACTATGCCCAGGACTGGGGGGCAGAGAAACAGTGGTCCAGTTCAACTCCCTGAGTCATTTGTGACCCAGGAATAGTCCTGTCCTTCCTGGAGGCCTCAGAGAGATGGGGAGGGAGGAAGGGGAAGAGGGCGGATTCTGCTTAGACCTAACTCTAACCCCGACCACTCTCACCACTTTCATTCAACATGGTCTAGGTAGTCCTAGACATAGTAATTTCATGAGAAAAAGAAATAAAAGGAATCCAACGGTAGAGGAAAAAGTAAAACGGTCACTGTTTGTAGATGAGATGATGTTTTATATTTCATTTATTTATTTATTTATTCATTCATTTATTTATTCTGGTTGCGCTGGGTCTTAGTTGTGGCAGGTGAGCTCCTTAGTTGCGGCAGGCAGGCTCCTTAGTTGTGGCATGAGAACTCTTAGTTGTGGCATGCATGTGGTATCTAGTTCCCTGACCAGGGATCGAACCCAGGCCCCCTGCATTGGGAGCACGGACTCTTAACCACTGGACCACTAGGGAAGTCCCGACATGATGTTTTATTTAGAAAATCCTTAAGATGACCCCCCCAAAACAAATAGAATTCATTGGAAAATTCAGTTAAGTTGCAGGATACAAAATTAACCTATAGAAATCAGTTGCATCTCTATCCACTGGCAACACATTTTCAGAATGAGAAATTAAGAAAACAAACCCATTGACAATGGTATTAACAAAAATGAAATACCTAGGAATACATCTAACCCAGGAGGTAAAAGACCTGTACTCAGAAAACTGGAAGACACTGATGAAAGAAACTGGAGACGACACAGACAAATGGACAGATATAATGTGTTCATGGATTGGAAGAATTCATATTGTTAAAATGATTCCACATCCCAGAGCAATCTAGAGATTTGATGCCATTCTTATCAAAATACCAATGGAATTTTATGAGAACTAGAACAAAGAATTCTGATATGTGTAAGGAAACAGGAAAGAACCTGAATAGTCAATATGATCTTAAGAAAGAAGCACAAACTTGGACATATCACACTCCCTGTTTCAAACTATACTACATATCTAGAATAATCAAGACAGTATGGTATAGGAACAAAAGAAATACACAGAGATCCATGGAACAGAATTGAGAGCCCCAAAAGAAACATAGGCATATATGGTCAATTCATCTATGACAACGGAGGTGAGACGATACAATGGGGAAAAGACAGCCTCTTCAATGAATGGTGGTGGGAAAACTGGACAACGACATGCACAAGAATCAAACTGGAATCCTTTCTTATACCACCTACACAAGCAACCTCAAAGTGAATCAAATACTTCAACGTAAGACCTGAAGCCATAAAGCTCCTCGAAGAGAACATAAGCAGTATGCTCTTTGACATCCGTCTTAGCAATATTTTCTGGATCTGCCTCCCCAAGCAAGGGGAACAAAAGCAGAATAAACCAATGGGACTCCACCCAACTTTAAAGCTTTTCAATGGCAAAGGAAACCATGCACAAAATGAAGAGGCAGCCTACCGAATGTGAGAAAATAGTTGCAAACAATATGTCTGAAAAGGGGTTCATATCCAAAACAGATGAAGAACCACACAACTGAACCTCCAAAAATCAAAAACCCAACTAAAACTTGGGACCGAACATTTTTCCAAAGAGTACGTACAGATGGCCAAGAGACATATGAAACTATGACCAATATCACTTATCATCAGGGAAACGCACATCAAAAGAACAATGAGATTATCACCTCACACTTAAAAACTGGGCTATCGTCCAAAAGACAACAAATAACAAGCCTTGGTGAGGATGAGGAGAACCCTCACGCATTCTCTTGGGAATGTTCATTGGTGCAGCCTCTGTGGAAAACAGTACAGAGGTTCCTCAAGAAATTAAAAATAGAACTACCATATGATGCAGGAATTACACTTGGGGGTATCTTTCTGAAGGAAACAAAAACACGAATTCAAAAAGATACACACAGGGAGATCAGCTCAGTGCTTTGAGACCACCTAGAGGGGTGGGATGGGGGGGAGGGAGGGAGACGCAAGAAGGGATATGGGAACATATGTATATGTATAACTGATTCACTTTGTTATAAAGCAGAAACTAACACACCACTGTACAGCAATTATACTCCAATAAAGACTTAGAAAAAAAAAGAAAAAAGAAAACAAAAATACGGGAATGCATCTAAATCTCATCTACAATGGACACATAGGTTTATCTCGTATGTCTGAAGCACAGTTACTCCTTTTTGACAGTCAAATGCATTTCCCTCCTCAATGCCAAAGCAGATGTACAATTCATATCCAAAAGACCACAAAACAGGCCACTTTGGTGAGTAAAATTGAAGTTAAATCATGTATAAGCCAGAGTGACTTCCTCATACCTCAATATGTGAAGAGTTTTTTTCCCTTTTGATTACAAGCCTTTCAATAGAAAGCATCGATGATCAAAATGTAAATCCCTCAGTGCCAGAATGATTCAGCTGTTTGGACCACGTGTAGATCATGTCCCTCAGCGCTAGGCCTCCTGTATATTTGCCTAGTTAATCTACATTGGGGGAATACTGATCAGGTATTATGAACTTGCTCAGAGGAATATTAATGAGAAAACGCTTTATATAGGCCATACATTTTATTATTCATACCCAATTGTCACACAAGCATTGCACATGTGCTTTTAGCAGTAGACCTAAAGCAAACAGTGATTCATCATGAGTAGTTACATTCTCATAACTTCACTAGGTAATTTTCCTTTCCTCTTACACATCAGGGCAAAATGAAGCCAACACAGTAACTTTCATAAATACACACTTCCATACAGAGGTGTCATTTATCCAATTGCTCCAAGTCCTAAGTAGCTTGAGGGGAAGGACTTCCCTGTGTCTGGAAAACACAGATCAACGCCAGTAACAAAAAAAAAACAAAAACATTATAACCATATTCACCAGTTCACTGAATAACCAATCCTTCTGTTAACTGTTTACGAAGCCATCCGATTCTCCATTAAGATTTTTTATTTCTTACCCAGTGTGGCATTATGATATGAAATTTATCAGAGACCTGTGCTTGCCAAAAGGTCCTTCACATAGATCTTCTTGACGATGGAGCACTTTTGCAAAGTGTTAGAGCACAACAGTAACTATCTATAAATCACATAAAGACTTAAAAGGTCATGGTTAAGCATTTGACCACAATGTAAATTACAAAAGAAACCATTATTGCTGTTACATACAACATTTAAAAATAACTAGAATTATGACTGATAAAACTTTACCAGGACATACTAGCTTTTTAGGAGTTCCATGTAATTTAACATACTAATCAAATGTTTCTCTCTTAGATGGCTCAAGGGCCTTCAAAAGCAGCTCAAAGCTATCTGGACATCAAAAGAACTGTTAGAACTGGCCAAACAACACTTATTCACTGAACCAAAGTAAAGAGATTTCGAACAAAAATACAGGTCACAGACAGGCAAAGGAACTCACAAGCTGTTCAAAATCAAAAGCAGCATTCCAAGAAAACTTTGGAGGGAGAAACCAAATCCAGGCTTGCCCTAACCCACTGCCAACAAAATCCATCTTAGAAAATCCTGGTCATGCACAACTCTTTCCTCAGTGTTCCCTTTGCACAAATGTTCATCACCTTCTGTATCCATCTTATGTTGCCCCTTATTTTTTTCCGCATTCAGACACAACCAACTCTACTACAAAGGGACTTTCTTTTCTCTTTGTACCATCAGCCTGTTACCTAGCTGCTCACTTTCTTTATTACGTAGCTTCATAAATGCTTGAACATATGGAACTTCTTTTGTCTTTCTCTTCCTGTGACAAAAGAACTCTAGCTGAAGGATAGTATAGTCATTTAGGCTCCCACTCAAAGACCACCATTCCTCATTTTTCAAGAATGTATCCATACATTGGCCAGACAAAATTACAATAGAATTTCATTCTTTTCTTAGTCTTAGGTTTACAACTATAGGTTGACCAGTCTGCCAGGATTTTGCCCATTGGCTATCTCATGGAACTGAAGAAGCAGCACTTCTTATGCTTGAACCATAGAACACTCATACACGGACTAAAAACAAACAAAATCCTAAACACCAATGGAAGCCTCAAACCAAAGGAACCAGAAACCAAACAGAAACCAAAAACCAAACAGCACAAGACTCAAATCATCTTCCAAGTCTCAACTTAGCCTGTGACTTCTGTCCAAGTGGTGCACCTTCCAAATGAGATTTCCTGGAATGAAAAGTCACCCAAATGGGAACCAAAGTTCCCCCAAATGTACGGGGTTAAAAGGACCTCAGACTGCATGCCAGGGGAGTTACCACACGCTGGCTGAGGTGGTGCAACCTCCCAAATGCTATTTTTCTGGTTCCCCAAAATAATCCCTTGGAGTAGGACATTCGGGGCAGCCCAGGCAGGAGGAAGAGAGGAACGTCCTCAAGGCAAAGACGGCCTCGGCAGCTGCTAGGGTGCTCCCTCTTCCACCATCTATTCCCTCCCCAGAGTTCTAACTGCTGGGATGACTGGGGCACAGCCTTTCCAGGCAAGGGTCCCAGGTGGTCTGGCCTCTAAAGGAATTCTCCAACACTACACTCTCTCGAAAGAGGCTGGCGTGGAGAAAATCTCAGTGCCCGATTGAGTCAGGGGACCCACAGGGGCCATCCCCAAGTCAGCCCCACATTGGGTACTAAATTTGATGTCGAAAACTCGACCACTGTGCACCAGTGCCAAATCGAATCTGAGGGAGAGTGGTTTGGAGGAAGTAGAAAAGAATAGCTTTGCTGCTTTGGCAGCCATACGGGGACACAGAAAACTCGTGCCCTCAAAAACCATGCGTCCCAATGCAGGAGGATCTGGTGAGGAGTTTTACATCAATGGTTTAAGGACGCAGTTGCTCCTAAGGTTTCGTGTGTGTACAGGGCCTTAACTCCCTTTTAATCTGGCCTCAGATGGTCTCTTGATGAGCTTCTCTGAAATAAAGAAGACTAAAACCTTCTATTTTGTGGGGGTTTTAGGTTGGTAAAGAGCCCAAAGATATGCTTACCTGTATCCCTTGAGGCAAAACCAGGATCCTGCCCCAAGGCTGCACTATTGTTTTTTGAGGGTTCCTCCATTGTCTCTGCATGCCCTCCCTTCCCTGATTAGCAACTGTTCTAATCTGCCCTTTGGAAATCAGGGAGGGTCCTGGAGGCTCTAGTCTAAATAAGGCCCTGACACTACACCTAACTCCAACCCTGACACTCTCCCTAAGCAAGGCCCTGAGACTACTCCTAACTCATTCCCTGACACTGTACCTAACAAAGGCTCTGATGCTAATCCTAAATCAGGCCCTGACACTGTGTCTAACTAAGGCCCTGCTGCCATAAATATCTAAACTCCTGACATTATCCTGAGCTAATATCCTCACCCATGTCTTACTAAGGTCCTGAAACTGTCCCAAAGGAAGCCCTTACACTGTCCCTAAAAGAGGCCCTGAGCGTGACTTTAACGAAGACCCTAATGCTGCTCCTACAGAGGCCCTTATGCTGCTCCTAAGGCATGCCCTGACACTGTCCCTGACTCAGGCCCTAAGGATAGGCTTCACATAGGCCCTGTTGCCGTACTTCAGTTAGGCTTGACACTGTCCCTACATCAAGCCGTGACACTGGTCTTGATTAAAGACCTGACACTGGTCCTGATTAAAGCCCTGACACTGGTCCTAACTAGCACCCTGATGCTCTCAATAACTAACGTCACCACGCTATCCCTAGCTCATTTCCTGAAACTACCCATGGCCTGGAACCTGACTCTGTCCCGAGCTAATTTCCTGCCTCTTATCCTCACTGATGACCTAATGCTATCCCTAATTAAGGCCCAGAATAGTCCTAACTAAGGCCCTGACACTGTCACTAACTAAGGCCTGAAATCTTCACTAATATAGGTCCCGCTACCGGCAATAACTAAAATACGACACTATCCGGAGCTAATATCCTGACCCATTTCTAGACAAGCTCCTAACACTGTCCCTTAGAAATCCCTGTTGCTCTCCCTAAGTCAGGCACTGACGCTGTCCCTACCTGCAGTCATGATACTGGTTCTAAATAAGGCCCTGATACTCTCAGTGACTAAGGTCTTGACACTATCCCTAGGTCATTTCCTGACACGATCCATAAACTTTACCATAAACCTTGCCAGAGCAAATGTCCTGCCTCTTATGCTAATTGAAGCCCTTACTCTCTGCCTAACACAGACCCTGAATATAGGACCAAGGCCCTGACACTGTCACTAAGGCCTACATGCTCGTCCTAAATCGGGCCCACAACTGACACTCAATAAAGCCCTAACACTCTTCCTAACTCAGGCCCTGACACGGTACCTAACAGAGGCCCAGATACTAGTGCTAACGTAGGCCCTGACACTGTCTCTAACTAAGGCCCTGCTGCCGTCAATATATAATGTCCTGACACTATCCTGAGCTCATTTCCTGAAACATCTCTTAACAAGGTCCTGAAACTGTCCCTAAGTAAGCCGTGACGCTGTCCCTAAGTGAGACCCTGAGGCTGTCCCTAACAGAGGCCTTGATAATGGCTGTAGCAAAGCCCCTGAGGCCGATCCTACCCAGGCCCTTATGCTGTTCCTAAGTCATACCCTGATACTGTCCCTAGCTAAGGCCCTGACACTAGGCCTCACTCAAGCCCTGTCACTCTTCCCAAGTCCGGCCCTGACGCTGTCCCTACCTGAAGGCCTGACAATGGTCCTAAATTAGGCCCTGATGCTCTAAGTAACTGAAGACTTGGCACTACTCCTAGGTCATGTCCTGACACTATCCTTAGACCTTAACCTAACCTTGCCTTTAACTAATGTCGATCCTCTTGCGCTAACTAAATCCCTGATGCTGTCCCAAACTAAGGCCCTGAAATTAGTCCCAAGGTTATGAACCTCTCCCTATCAGAGGCCTGGAGGCTCGTCCTAACTCAGGCCCTGACACAACACCTAACTCAGACCCTGACACTGTACCTAACAAAGGCTCTGACGCTGTCCCTACCTGAAGCCCTGACACTGGTTCTAATTAAGGCCCTGATACTCTCAGTGACTAAGGTCTTGACACTGCCCCTAGGTCATTTCCTGACACGATCCCTAAACTTCACCCTAAGCCTGTGCCTTGCAAGTGTCCTGCCTCTTATGCAAACTGAAGCCCTTATGCTGTGCCTAACTCAGGCCCTGAATTTAGGCCAAAGACCGTGACACTGTCCCTAACTGAGGCTAGATGCTCTTCCTAAATCTGGCCCAGAACTGTCCCGCACTAAAGCCCTAACAGTATTCCTAAATCAGGCCCTGACACGGTACCTAACAGAGGCCCAGATGCTAGTCCTAACACGGGCCCTGACACTGTGTCTTACTAAGGCCCTGCTGCCGTCAATATCTAAAGTCCTGACGTTATCCTGAGCTAATATCCAGACCCATGTCTTACCAAGGTCCTGAAACTGTCCCAAGGTAAGCCCTGACGCTGTCCCTAAGTGACGCCCTGAGGCTGTCCCTATCAGAGGCCCTGAGAATGTCTTTAACGAAGACCCTAAAGCTGATCCTACAGAGGCCCTTATACTACTCCTAAGTCATGCCCTGACACTGTCCCTCACTCAGGCCCTCAAGATAGGCCTCACTTGGGCCCTGTTGCCATACTTTAGTTAGGCTCTGATGCTGTCCCTACATCATCAAGCCCTGACACTGGTCCTAACTAAGGCCCTGATGCTCTCAATAACTAAGGTCTTCACGCTATCCCTAGCTCATTTCCTGACACTATCCCTGGCCTGGAAGCTGACTCTGTCCCGAGCAAATTGCCTGCCTCTTATCCTCACTGAAACCCTAATGCTCTCCCTAACTAAGGCCCAGACTTGTCCTAACTAAGGCCCTGACACTGAAAGTTCCTGAAACTGTCCCTACATAAGCCCTGAAGCTGTCCCTATGTGAGACCCTGAGGCTGTCCCTAACAGAGGTCCTGATGATGGCTTTAGCAAAGCCCCTGAGGCCGATCCTCCCGAGGCCCTTATGCTGCTCGTAAGTCATGCCCTGATACTGTCCCTAGCTAAGGCCCTGACACCTCACTCAAGCCCTGTCGCTCTTCCCAAGTCCGGCTCTGACGCTGTCCCTACATGACGTCCTGACACTGGTCCTAAATTAGGCCCTGATGCTCTAAGTAACTGAAGTCTTGGCACTATTCCTAAGTCATGTCCTGACACTATCCCTAGACCTTAACCTAACCCTGCCTTTAACTAATGTCGATCCTCTTGCGCTAACTAAATCCCTGATGCTGTCCCTAACTAAGGCCTTGAAATTAGTCCCGAGGCCGTGACGATGCCCCTAACTGAGGCATGGAGGCTCGTCCTACCTCAGGCCCTGACACAACACCGAACTCAGTCCCTGACACTGTACCTAACAAAGGCTCTGATGCTCGACCAAAGTCAGGCCCTGACACTGTCTCTAAGGACCAGCGGCCATCAATATCTAAAGTCCTGACATTATCCTGAGCGAATATCTTGACTCATGTCTTACCAAGGTCCTGAAACTGTCCCAAAGTAAGCCCTGATGCTGTCCCTAAGGGAGGCCCTGAGGATGTCCCTAAGAGGCCCTGAGAATGTCTTGTACGCAGACCCTAAGGCTGATCTTACAGAGGCCCTTATACTACTCCTACGTCATGCCCTGACACTGTCCCTCACTCAGGCCCTAAAGATAGGCCTCACTTGGGCCCTTCTGCCATACCTTAGTTAGCCTCTGACGCTGTCCCTACATCATCAAGCCCTGACACTGGTCCTGATTAAGCCCCTGACACTGGTCCTAACTAAGGCCCTGATGCTCTCAATAACGAAGGTCTTCACGCTATCCCTAGCTCATTTACTGACACTATTCCTGGCCTGGAAACTGACCCTGTCCGGAGCTAATTTCCTGCCTCTTATCCTCACTGAAGCCCTAATGCTCTCGCTAACGAAGGCCCAGACTAGTTCTAACTAAGGCCCTGACACTGTCTCTAACTAAGGCCCGGAATCTGTCCCTAATATAAGCCCTGCTGCCAGCAATAACTAAAATCCAGACACTATCCCGAGTTAAGAATCTGAACCATTTCTAACCAAGGTCCTGACACTCTCCCTAAGAAAGCCCTGTCTCTGTCCCTAAGTGAAGGCCTGAGGCTATGCCTAACTCAGGCCCTGAATCTGTGCCTCACTGAGGCCTTGACACTGTGACTACCTCAGGCCCTGATCATGTCTTTAACTAAGACCCTATTGCTCACCCAACAAAGGCCCTGATGCAGCTTCTACATCATGCCCTGACAGGGACCCCAGCTAAGGGCCTGACGCTAGGCCTCACTCAGTCCCTGTGGCGCTCCCTAAGTCAGGCTCTGACGTGGTCCCTACCTGAAGCCCTGACACTGGTTCTAATTAAGGCCCTGACACTCTCAGTGACTAAGGTTTTGACACCACCCCTAGGTCATTTCCTGACACGATCCCTAAGCTTCACCTTAAGCCTGTCCCTTGCAACTCTCCGGCCTCTTATGCTAACTGAAGCCCTTATGCTGTGCCTAACTCAGGCCCTGAATTTAGTTACAAGTCCGAGACAGTGTCCCTAACTGAGGCCTAGATGCTCTTCCTAAATCTGGCCCAGAACTGTCCCTCACTAAAGCCCTAACACTATTCCTAACTCAGGCCCTGACACGGTACCTAATAGAGGCCCAGATGCAACTCCTAACGCAGTCAGTGACACTGTGTCTAACTTCGGCTCTGCTACCGACAATATCTAAAGTCCTGACATTATCCTGAGCTAATATCCTGACTCATGTCTTACCAAGGTTCTGAAACTGTCCCAAAGTAAGCCCTTACGCTGTCCCTAAGGGAGGCCCTGAGGCTGTCCCTATCAGAGGCTCTGACAATGTCTTTAATGAAGACCCTAATGCTGATCCTACAGAGGCCCTTATACTACTCCTAAGTCATGCCCTGACACTGTCGCTCACTCAGGCCCTCAAGATAGGCCTCATTTGTCCCTGTTGCCGTACCTTAGTTAGCCTCTGATGCTATCCCTACATCAAGCCCTGACACTGCTCCTGATTAAGGCCCTGACACTGGTCCTAACTAAGGCCCTGATGCCCTCAATAACTAAGATCTTCACGCTATCCCTAGCTCATTTCCTGACACTATCCCTGGCCTGGAACCTGACTCTGTCCCGAGCTAATTTCCTGCCTCTTATCCTCACAGAAGCCCTAATGCTCTCCCTAACTAAGGCCCAGACTAGTCCTAACTACTGCCCTGACATGGTCTCTACCTAAGAATCTGTCCCTAATATAGGCCCTGCTTCCAGAATCTGTCCCTAATATAGGCCTTGCTGCCGGCAATAACTAAAATCTGGACACTATCCTGAGTTAAGGATCTGACCCATTTCTCACTAAGGTCCTGACACTCTCCCTAAGAAAGCCCTGTCTCTGTCGTTAAGTGAAGGCCTGAGGCTGTGCCTAACTCAGGCCCTGAAGTTATGCCTATCTGAGGCCTTGACGCTGTGACTATCTCAGGCCCTGATCATGTCTTTAACTAAGACCCTACTGCTCACCCAACATAGGCCCTGATGCAGCTCCTACATCATGCCCTGACAGTGTCCCCAGCTAAGGGCCTGACGCTAGGCCTCACTCAGGCCCTGTGGCTCTCCCTAAGTCAGCCTCTGACGCTGTCCCTACCTGAAGCCCTGACACTGGTTCTAATTAAGGCCCTGATACTCTCAGTGACTAAGGTCTTGACACTACCCCTAGGTCATTTCCTGACACGATCCCTAAACTTCACCCTAAGACTGTCCCTTGCAACTCTCCAGCCTCTTATGCTAACGGAAGCTCTTATGCTCTGCGTATCTCAGGCCCTGAATTTAGTCCCAAGGCCGTGACACTGTCCCTAACTGAGGCCTAGATGCTCATCCTAAATCCGGCCCTGACACTGTCCCTAACTATGGCCCTAACACTCTTGCTAACTCAGGCCCTGACACGGTACCTAACAGAGACCCAGATGCTAGTCCTATCTAAGGCCTTGACCCTGTCCTTAACTAAGGCCCTGCTGCCATCAATATTTAAAGTCCTGACAGTTTCCTGAGCTTATTACATCCTGGCCCATGTTTCATTAAGGTCCTGAAACTGTCCCAAAGTAAGCCTTGACGCTGTCCCTATGTGAGGCTGTGAGGCTGTCTCTCACAGAGGCCCTGATAATGTCTTTAACAAACCCCTTAGGCTGTTCCTACTGAGGCCCTTATGCTGCTCCTAAGGCATGCCCTGACACTGTCCCAGCTAAGGCCCTGACTCTAGGCCTTACTCAGTCCCTGTCACTCTCCCTAAGTCAGGTTCTGATGCTGTCCCTACATGAAGCCCTGACACTGGTTCTTTAGGCACTGATGCTCTAAGTAGCTATGGTCTTGACACTATCCCTACGTCATTTCCTGACGCTATACCCAGACCTTAACCTAACCTTGTCTTTAGCTAATGTTGAGTCTCTTATGCTAACTAAATCTCTGATGCCGTCCCTAACTAAGACCTTGAATTTAGTCCCGAGCCCGTGAACCTGTCTCTAACTGAGGCCTGGAGGCTGTCCTTAACAAAGGCCCTCAACTTATCTTTAAATGAGGCCCTGACACTCTCCCTAATTAAGGACTGAGGCTATCTCTGCTTAAGGCGCTGAGTCTGTCTTTAACTACTGGCCTCACTCTTTCCCTAACAAAGGTCCTGACACATTCCCTAACTAAGACCCTGACACGGTCCCTAATAACCTGAGCTGTCCCTCATTAATGCCCTGATGCGGCCCATAAATGATGTACTGAAGTCGGCACGAAGGACCAGACGATGTCACTAATGACCCAAAATGTCTCTTACTAAGGCCCTCAAATTACCTCTAACTGAGGCCCTAAAGATGTCCATAACTAAGGCCCTGACACTATCTCTAACTAAGACCCTCAAGTTATCTTGAACTGAGGCCATGACAGTGTCCCTAACAAAGAACCTGACACTGTCTCTAACTAAGGCCCTGAGTCTGTCTTTACCTAACGGCCTCACTCTTTCCCCAACTACTCCATGACGCTGCCCCTACCCAAGGCCCTGACGGTGTGCCTAATTGCCTGAGCTGTCTTTCACTAATACCCTGACCCTGTCCATAACTAACGCCCTTATGATGTCCCTAATGAACAGCCTGAAGTGTCTCTTACTAAGGCCCTCAAGTTTTTCTCTGAGGCCCTGACACTCTCCCTAATTAAGGCCTTGACACTGTCTGTAAGTAATGGCCTGATGCAGCTCCTACCTGAGATGCTGATGCTCTCACTGAGACCTTGAAGCCTCTACGTGAGAAGCTGACACTGTCTGTAACTAATTTCCTGGCTTTTTCCTTAACTAACATCCTAATTTTGTCCCTAAATAACACCCTGACACTGGTCCTAAATAAGGCCCTGATGCTGACCCTATCTAAGGCCCTGATGATGTCCCTAATAGACTTAGATGTCCCTCATTGTTGGCCTGACCCTATCCCTCACCAAGCACCTGACCCTCTTCCTAACTAAGGCTGTGATGATGTCTCTACCTGAGGCACTGTCACTGTCTATAATAACGGCCGCCTCTTTCCCTAACACCCTGATGCTGTCCCTAATAGCCTCATGTATCTCTCAATAACGCCCTGATCCTCTCCATAACTAAGGCCCTGAATATGTCCCTAAGTATGTCTCTGACTCTGTCCTTAACTAAGGCCCTGATACTCTCTCTACGTAAGACACTGACACTATCTATAATAATGGCCTGACTCTTTCCCTAACTAACACCCTGATGCTATCGCTAATTGAGGCCCTGAAGATGTCCCTAATACCCTTAGGTGTTCCTCTGTATAACCCTGATCCTGTCCATAACTAAGGCCCTGAATATGTCCCTAGGTAAGTCTCTGACGCTGTCCCTAACTAAGGCCCTGATGCTGTCTCTACCTCAGAATCTGAAATTCTTATGTCCTGACTCTCCCTAACATCCTGACGCTGCCTCTGAGTGAGGCCCCGACACTCTTCTTAACTAAGGACTTGCCGCTGTCCCTACCTAAAACCCTGACACGGTCTGTAACTAATGACCTGACTCTTTCCCTAACTAACACCCTAGTTTTGGCCCTAACTAACGCCCTGACTCTCCCTAACATCCTGACACTGCCTCTAAGTGAGGCCCCGACACTCTTCTTAACTAAGGACTTGCCGCTGTCCCTACCTAAAACCCTGACACGGTCTGTAACTAATGACCTGACTCTTTCCCTAACTAACACCCTAGTTTTGGCCCTAACTAACGCCCTGACCCTGGTTCTAATTATGGCCATGATGCTGGCTCTAAGGCCCTGAAGATATCCCTAAGTAACAGCCTGAACTGTGTCTAACTAAGGCTCTCACGTTATCTCTAAGTGAAGCACTGACACTCTCCCTAACTTAGGTCCTGATGCTGTCCCTTATAGTCTAAGCTGTCACTAAATAATGCCCTGATCCTGTCCATAAGTAAGGCCCTGAATATGTCCCTAAGTGCATCTCTGACGATGTCCTGAACAGCCTGAACGCTCTTCAAGTTATCTCTGAGGCTCTGACACTGGCCCTTCCTAAGGCCTCACCCCGGGGTTGTCCCAGGCTGCTGGGCAGTTTTCTCTTGTCCGCATCTCTAGCCAGCTGCTGCCATCAGCCACTCTAAGATTCTGCAATACAGTGGTCCCATGTGGGATGTGCCTGTGTAGGCTCACCTGCGGGAGGAGAGTCATGGCCACTCCGCCCTCCAGGGGACTGCAGCTCAGGGTAGGAGCCTCTCAGCCAGTGTCTGGACACAGGGTTCTGTGTCCTTGTTTGTTGTAAATCCCTTGGAGTTACCTCTCACATTTTTGAATGGATATCCCCCGCTCTGCATATTTATAATATAAATTATTTACCACATTAAGATCCAGGAATGACATTCTTAGAATGAGCAGGAGAACACTGGATGCCCCCCCAATGATCTATTACTTGGAGGATTTAAAATTCTAATGAGAAAACACTCACTCTCCTCACCCTCTTGGGCGTCAGCACAAGGCGGGAATCAGCTGCATCCTTTATTTATCCCTCTGATTTTCCAGAACCTTTCCTTCCAGGAGAAATCTCTGGGCTCTTCGGGAGCTGTGAGTGGTGGCCGTCAGGTAAATCTGAGACTGAAAAGCAAGAGGAAGAGAGACAGAGGAGGAGATAAGAAGCGGTGACGGGGAGAAACAGGGGCGTCCACGTTCAATCGCAGGCTGAGAGTCTGAGTTAGTGTCCAGCGAAGCTAAGGACCACCAGGGTCTGGCCCCACTGGCCTTGTCACCTGGTGTGGGGACTGCGGACAGCCAAACTCCCATGGCCACTCTCAGAAAAATCAGGGAGGTGGGAGGGCACCCCTGAGAGCCAGATGGAAAATGGTCATGCTGTGAAATAACAAGATGCCCTTTCAGAAAAGTGAACACTGTCCCCTTGGTTCTCAAAGACTTGCAAACACTCTGTGTCCTTCTGGAGGCGTGCTGAAGCCTTCAGCCTTTGAGGGCAGTAATGGGAGTGCATCTGGGCTCAAAACCATCCAGCACTCACTCCCTGAGGGTGCTGAGGATGACCCGTGTCCACCCCTCGGGTGCTGTGGGGCCTGAAATCCCCTGATCACCGAGGACGGGAGGGACACTCGGTGACACTCCCCTGGACCACCGGGGGCTTGGCTGCTGGGCTACAGTCCTTTATCAGATACATGGTTTGCAAACATCTTGGGCCATTTTGGATGGTGGATTATCTTATTCCTTGCTCCTTTTATACACAACTGTTTTTCATCTTGAGGAAGTCCAACTCATCTATTTTGTCTTTTGTTGCTTGTGCTTTTGGTAGATCTAAGAAATCATGACCAAATCCAAGGTCATGAAGATGTACTCTCATGTTTCCTTCTACGAGTTTTATAATTTTGGTTCTTGCATCTAGGCCTTTGGTCCATTTTGCGTTGATTTTGTATATGGGGTGGGGGGAGGTAAGGGTCCAACTTTCCTCTTCTGCATGTGGGTATCCAGTTGTTCCAGAACCTGTGCTCCCTGTTTGGGCGAAAATACTGCAAATGATGCGACCAACAAGGGCTTAATTCTAAAATATACAAACAGCTCATACAACTCAAAAAAGAAAAAAAATCAAAAAATAGGCAGAAGGTCTAAACAGACATTTCTCCAAAGACATACAGATGGCCAAGAGGCACCTGAAAAGACGCTCCACATCACTAATTATTAGAGAATGCAAATCAAAACTACAGTGAGTTACCACCTCACAGTGGTCAGAATGGCCATCATTAAAATGTCTAGAAATAAATGCTGGAAGGGGCGTGGAGAAAAGCGAACCCTCCTACGCTACTGGTGGGAATGTAAATTGATGCAGCCACTATGGAAAACAGTATGGAGGTTCCTCAAAAACTAAAAACAGAATTACCATATGAACCAGCAATCCCACTCCTGGGCACACATCCAGACAAAACTATAATTCGAAAAGATACGTGCACCCCAGCATTCACAGCAGCACTCTTCACAACAGCCAAGATATGGAAGCAACCTGAATGTCCCTCAACAGATGAATGGATATAGAAGATGTGGTACATATATACAGTGGAATATTACTCAGCCATAAAACAGAATGAAATAATGTCATTTGCAGCTACATGGATGGACCTAGAGGTTATCATACAAAGTGAAGTAAGTCAGACAGAGAACAACAAATACCATATGATATCACTTATATCTGGATTATAAAATGAGACCCAAATGAACCTATCTGCAGAACAAAAAGAGACTCACAAATATAGAAAACAGACTCGTGGTTGTCAAGGGGAAGACAGGGGAGAGGGATGGATTGGGAGTTTGGGACTAGTAGATGCAAATTATTATATATAGGATGGATAAACAAGGTCTTACTGTACAGCACAGGGAACTATATTCAATACCCTGTAATTAACCATAATGGAAAAGAATATGAAAAATATGTATAGGGCTTCCCTGGTGGCGCAGTGGTTGAGAGTCCGCCTGCCAAAGCAAGGGACACGGGTTAGTGCCCGGGTCCAGGAGGATCCCACATGCCGCAGAGCGGCTGGGCCCGTGAGCCATGGCCGCTGAGCCTGCGCGTCTGGAGCCTGTGCTCCACAACGGGAGAGGCCACAACAGTGAGAGGCCCGCGTACCGCAAAAATATATATATATATATATGTATATATGTATGTATGTATATATGAATCACTTTGCTGTACAGTAGAAATTAACACAACATTGTAGGTCAACTATACTTCAGTATCAATTAGTTTGAAGGCACTTTTATAAATTAGGTCTTATTTCTCTTGTCCTTTCATCCTGGGACAAATGTATAACCGAAACATTTTTTTACCTCCAGTAATAACCTGGATTACTCCAGGATGAACTCATATCACACAGAACCTTAATTGTTGAACAAACCATGAATACCAGTTACACCATGGGATGTCCTGATCCAATATGAAGGTTGGAAACCTTGTATCAAGCCTGCAGAATCCACTAAATTTGGAAATTCAAACTGAAATGAAGCCACCTACCCCATGACTTCTCCACAACTAGTTATACAACATCAATTGGAAACCATATACAATCAAATGAATGTAGACAGAAATGACTATAGCCTTCCTTTTTTTGCCTTTGAGATGAAGACGGTATTTAAGGTGATGTCTTGGGCTGTTTCAGGGTGTTACTCAATTTCCTGGGTATCTGCCATGCACACAGGAGGTACACATGTTAGTTAACTTGCTTGTGCAACTATATGAAGGTAGTTAATACCACAAAACTGTATGCATAAAGTGAATTAAATGCTAAAGTCGTGTTTTGTATTTTTAATGACAATGAAAAACAAGTGCAGCGCTGATATTTGTTACAGAAATGAACATTAAAAACATTCTTAGTGAAAAAAGCCACACAGAAAAGGCCACCTAGATCCCATATTCATCTTGTCTGCTTCAAATCCATCACGGTTGTCCAAATGCGGGGGAAACTCAGGAATGGGTCCAGAAAAAGAAAACTGGATCAGGATGGAAAAAGACATTTTCATACAGTTGGGACAGTAGGTGAAAGTTGAAGTGGGGCTGAGTATTAAATTATAATGTGGACATCAGGATTTCTTCATTTAGGGGTTATGTGCTGGTTCCGTGGGCAAAACACACTGAGCATTTTGTGTGAAGTGGCAAACGTGAGTACTTTTTGCCATTACTGCAACTTTTCGGTACATTTTAAATTACTGGAAAGTAAATTACTTTTCTAGACAACCATGTCAGTATCATGCCAGAAAATCAGATGAGACAGATATCAAATTTTGTTATAGAGGCCAAGACTTACCCAGACCACGTTCAACCAAAGTTGTGATACTTATTTCCCTTGTCGGAGTCCGCATGGTATGAAGAGGCACCGTGGGAAGAGTATATTAGTAGCTACCATCTCTTGGGTCCTGTGGATTACCTGGGGTGCAGTAGAAACTGTGAGATTTTAGTATTTAAATTTTTCACATTACTTCAAAAAATATGTTAAAAAATAAATTCAGTAAAGTTGCAAAATATGGAATCAATATACACAAATCAGTTTTGTTTCTATACACTAATAATGATCCACCAGCAAGAAAAATTAAGAAAACAATCCCATTTACAATTCCATCAAAAAGAACGAACTATTTAGCAATAAATTTAACCAAGGACATGAAAGACCTATACTCCGAAAACTATAAAGCATTGATAAAGAAACTGAAGACACAATAGAAAACAATATTCCATGCTCATGCATCAGAAAAATTACGATTATTAAAGTGTTTGGGAGAGGGGGAAGATGGCGGAAGAGTAAGACGTGGAGATCACCTTCCTCCCCACAAATACACCAGAAATACATCTACACGTGGAACAACTCCTACAGAACACCTACTGAACGCTGGCAGAAGACCTCAGAACTCCCAAAAGGCAAGAAAGTCCCCACGTACCTGGGTAGGACAAAAGAGAAAAGAATAAACAGAGACAAAAGCATAGGGACGAGCCCTGCACCAGTGGGAGGGAGCTGTGAAGGAGGAAAAGTTTCCACACACTAGAAGCCCCTTCGCGGGCGGAGACTGCAGGAGGCGGAGGGGGGAGCTTCGTGGCCACGGAGGAGTGCACAGCAACGGGTGCGGAGGGTAAAGCGGGGTAAAGCGGGGAGATTCCTGCACAGAGGATCGGTGCCGACCGGCACTCACCAGCCCGAGAGGCTTGTCTGCTCCCCCACCGGGGCGGGCAGGGCTGGGAGTTGAGGCTCGGGCTTCGGTCGGAGCGCAGGGAGAGGACTGGGGGTGGCGGCGTGAACACAGCCTGCAGGGGGTTAGTGCACCACGGCTGGCCGGGAGGGAGTCCGGGGAAAAGTCTGGACCTGCCGAAGAGGCAAGAGACTTTTTCTTCCCTCTTTGTTTCCTGGTGCGCGAGGAGAGGAGATTAAGAGCGCCGCTTAAAGGAGCTCCAGAGACGGCGCGAGCTGCGGCTAACAGCGCGGACCCCAGAGACGGGCATGAGATGCTAAGGCTGCTGCTGCCACCAACAAGAAGCCTGTGTGCGAGCACAGGTCACTCTCCACACCCCGCTTCCGGGGAGCCTGTGCAGCCCGCCACGGCCAGGGTCCCGGGATCCAGGAACAACTTCGCCGGGAGAACACACGGCGCGCCACAGGCTGGTGCAGCGTCATGGTGGCCTCTGCCGCCGCAGGCCCGCCCCGCACTCCGTGCCCCTCCCTCCCCCCGGCCTGAGTGAGCCAGAGCCCCCGAATCAGCGGCTCCTTTAACCCTGTCCTGTCTGAGCAAAAAACAGATGCCCTCCGGAGACCTACATGCAGAGGCGGGGCCAAATCCAAAGCGGAGCCCCGTGAGCTGTGCGAACAAAGAGAAAGGGAAATCTCTCCCAGCAGCCTCAGAAGCAGCGGATTAAAGCTCCACAATCAACTTGATGTACCCTGCACCTGTGGAATACATGAATAGACAACGAATCATCCCAAATTGAGGAGGTGGACTTTGACAGCAAGATTTATGATTTTTTTCCCCTTTTCCTTTTTTTGTGAGTGTGTATGTGTATGCTTCTGTGTGAGATTTTGTCTGTATAGCTTTGCTTCCACCATTTGTCCTAGGGTTCTATCCATCCGGTTTTGTGTTTTTTTGGTTTTTTTTGGGGGGGGTTAAATTTTTTTCTTAATAATTATTTTTAAATTTAATAACTTTATTATATTTTATCTTACTCTATTTTATTTTACTTTATCTTCTTTCTTTCTTTTCCTCCTTCCTTCCTTCCTCCCTCCCTCCCTCCCTTTCTTTCTTTCTTTCCTTCTTTCTTTCTTTCTACTTCTACTAATTCTTTCTTTCTACTTTTTCTCCCTTTTATTCTGAGCCATGTGGATGAAAGGCTCTTGGTGCTGCAGCCAGGAGTCAGTGCGGTGCCTCTGAGGTGGGAGAGCCAACTTCAGGACACTGGTCCACAAGAGACCTCCCAGCTCCACATAATATCAAACGGCTAAAATCTCCCAGAGATATCCATCTCAACACCAGCACCCAGCTTCACTCAACGACCAGCAAGCTACAGTGCTGGACACCCTATGCCAAACAACTAGCAAGACAGGAACACAACCCCACCCATTAGCAGAGAGACTGCCTAAAATCATAATAAGTTCACAGACACCCCAAAACACACCACCAGACGTGGACCTGCCCACCAGAAAGACAAGATCAAGCCTCATCCACCAGAACACAGGCACTAGTCCCCTCCACCAGGAAGCCTACACAACCCACTGAACCAACCTTAGCCACTGGGGACAGACACCAAAAACAACGGGAACTACGTATCTGCAGCCTGCAAAAAGGAGACCCCAAACACAGTAAGATAAGCAAAATGAGAAGACAGAAAAACACACAGCAGATGAAGGAGCAAGATAAAAACCCACCAGACCTAACAAATGAAGAGGAAATAGGCAGTCTACCTGAAAAAGAATTCAGAATAATGATAGTAAAGATGATCCAAAATCTTGGAAATAGAATGGACAAAATGCAAGAAACATTTAACAAGGACCTAGAAGAACTAAAGATGAAACAAACAACGATGAACAACACAATAAATGAAATTAAAAATACTCTAGATGGGATCAATAGCAGAATAACTGAGGCAGAAGAATGGATAACTGACCTGGAAGATAAAATAGTGGAAATAACTACTGCAGAGCAGAATAAAGAATAAAGAATGAAAAGAACTGAGGACAGTCTGAGACCTCTGAGACAACATTAAACACACCAACATTCGAATTGTAGGGGTTCCAGAAGAAGAAGAGAAAAAGAAAGGGACTGACAAAATACTGGAAGAGATTATAGTTGAAAACTTCCCTAATATGGGAAAGGAAACAGTTAATCAACTCCAGGAAGCACAGAGAGTCCCATACAGGATAAATCAAAGGAGAAATACACCAAGACACATATTAATCAAACTGTCAAAAATCAAATACAAAGAAAACATATTAAAAGCAGCAAGGGAGGGCGTCCCTGGTGGTGCAGTGGTTGAGAGTCCACCTGCTGATGCAGGGGATATGGGTTCGTGCCCCGGTCCGGGAAGATCCCACATGCCACGGAGTGGCTGGGCCCGTGAGCCATGGCCGCTGAGCCTGCGCGTCTGGAGCCTGTGCTCCAAAACGGGAGATGCCACAACAGTGAGAGGCCCACGTACCGAAAAAAAAAAAAAAGCAGCAAGGGAAAAACAACAAATAACACACAAGGAAATCCCTATAAAGTTAACAGCTGATCTTTCAGCAGAAACTCTGCAAGCCAGAAGGGACTGGCAGGACATATTTAAAGTGATGAAGGAGAAAAAACTACAACCAAGATTACTCTACCCAGCAAGGATCTCTTTCAGATTTGATGGAGAAATTAAAACCTTTACAGACAAGCAAGAGCTGAGAGAGTTCAGCACCACCAAACCAGCTTTACAACAAATGCTAAAGAGTCTTCTCTAGGCAAGAAACACAAGAGAAGGAAAAGACCTATAATAACAAACCCAAAACAATTAAGAAAATGGGGGGCTTCTCTGGTGGCACAGTGGTTGAGAATCTGCCTGCCAATGCAGGGGATACGGGTTCGAGCGCTAGTCTGGGAAGATCCCACATGCCGCAGAGCAACTGGGCCCGTGAGCCACAACTACTGAGCCTGCACGTCTGGAGCCTGTGCTCCGCAACAAGAGAGGCCGAGATAGTGAGAGGCCTGCGCACCGCGATGAAGAGTGGCCCCCGCTCGCCGCAACTAGAGAAAGCCCTCGCACAGAAACGAAGACCCAACACAGCCAAAAATAAATAAATAAATTTATAAAAAAAAAAAAAGAAAATGGGAATAGGAACATACATATCAATAATTACCTTAAATGTAAATGGATTAATGCTCCCACCAAAAGACACAGACTGGCTGAATGGATACAAAAACAAGACCCATATATATGCTGTCTACAAGACACCCACTTCAGACCTAGAGGCACATACAGACTGAAAGTGAGGGGATGGAAAAAGATATTCCATGCAAATGGAAACCAACAGAAAGCTGGAGTAGCAATTCTCATATCAGACAAAATAGACTTTAAAATAAAGACTATTACTAGAGACAAATAAGGACACTACATAATGATCAAGGGATCGATCCAAGAAGAAACTATAACAATTGTAAATATTTATGCACCCAACATAGGAGCACCTCAATACATAAGGCAAATACTAACAGCCATAAAAGGGGAAATCAACAGTAACACACTCATAGTAGGGGACTTTAACACTCCACTTTCACCAATGGACAGATCGTCCAAAATGAATGATGATCTTTAAATCATCATTTAAATGATGATACATTAAACAAGAGGGACTTGATTGATATTTATAGGACATTCCATCCAAAAACAACAGAATATGCATTTTTCTCAAGTGCTCATGGAACATTCTCCAGGATAGATCATATCTTGGGTCACATATCAAGCCTCGGTAAATTTAAGAAAATTGAAATTGTATCAAGTATCATTTTTGACCACAACGCTATGAGACTAGACATCAATTACAGGAAAAGATTTGTAAAAAAATACAAACACATGGAGGCTAAACAATACACTACTTAATAACGAAGTGATCACTGAAGAAATCAAAGAGGAAATCAAAAAATACCTAGAAACAAATGACAGTGGAGACACGACGACCCAAAACCTATGGGATGCAGCAAAAGCTGTTCTAAGAGGGAAGTTTATAGCAATACAATCCTACCTTAAGAAACAGGAAACATCTCGAATAAACAACCTAACCTTGCACCTAAAGAAATTAGAGAAAGAAGAACAAAAAACCCACAAAGTTAGCAGAAGGAAAGAAATCATAAAGATCAGATCAGAAATAAATGAAAAAGAAATGAAGGAAACGATAGCAAAGATCAATCAAACTAAAAGCTGGTTCTTTGAGAAGATAAACAAAATTGATAAACCATTAGCCAGACTCATCAAGGAAAAAAGGGAGAAGAATCAAATCAACAGAATTAGAAATGAAAAAGGGGAAGTAACAACTGACACTGCAGAAATACAAAAGATCATGAGAGATTACTACAAACAACTCTATGCCAATAAAATGGACAACCTGGAAGAAATGGACAAATTCTTAGAAATGCACAACCTGCCAAGGCTGAATCAGGAAGAAATAGAAAATATGAACAGACCAATCACAAGCACTGAAATTGAAACTGTGATTTAAAATCTTCCAACAAACAAAAGCCCAGGACCAGATGGCTTCACAGGCGAATTCTATCAAACATTTAGAGAAGAGCTAACACCTATCCTTCTCAAACTCTTTCAAAATATAGCAGAGGGAGGAACACTTCCAAACTCATGCTACGAGGCCACCATCACCCTGAAACCAAAAACACACAAGGATGTCACAAAGAAACAAAACTACAGGCCAATATCACTGATGAACATAGATGCAAAAATCCTCAACAAAATACTAGCAAACAAAATCGAACAGCACATTAAAAGGATCATACACCATGATCAAGTGGGGTTTATTCCAGGAATGCAAGGATTCTTCAATATACACAAATCAATCAATGTGATACACCATATTAACAAATTGAAGGAGAAAAACCATATGGTCATCTCAGTAGACGCAGACAAAGCTTTCGACAAAATTCAACACCCATTTATGATAAAAACCCTCCAGAAAGTAGCCATAGAGGGAACTTTCCTCAACATAATAAAGGCCATATATGACAAACCCACAGCCAACATCGTCCTCAATGGTGAAAAACTGAAAGCATTTCCACTAAGATCAGGAACAAGACAAGGTTGCCCACTCTCACCACTCCTATTCAACATAGTTTTGGAAGTTTTAGCCACAGCAATCAGAGAAGAAAAGGAAATAAAAGGAATCCAAATCGGAAAAGAAGAAGTAAAGCTGTCACTGTTTGCAGATGACATGATACTATACATAGAGAATCCTAAAGATGCTACCAGAAAACTACAAGAGCTAATCAATGAATTTGGTAAAGTAGCAGGATACAAAATTAATGCACAAAAATCTCTGCCATTCCTATACACTAATGATGAAAGCATCTGAAAGTGAAATCAAGAAAACACTTCCATTTACCATTGCAACAAAAAGAATAAAATATCTAGGAATAAACCTACCTAAGGAGACAAACGACCTGTATGCAGAAAATTATAAGACACTGATGAAAGAAATTAAGGATGATACAAAGAGATGGAGAGGTATACCATGTTCTTGGATTGGAAGAATCAACATTGTGAAAATGATTCTACTTCCCAAATCAAGCTACATATTCAATGCAACCCCTATCAAACTACCACTGGCATTTTTCACAGAACTAGATCCAAAAATTTCACAATTTGTATGGAAACACAAAAGTCCCCGAACAGCCAAAGCAATCTTGAGAACGAAAAACGGAGCTGGAGGAATCAGGCTCCCTGACTTCAGACTATACTACAAAGCTACAGTAATCAAGACAGTATGGTACTGGCACAAAAACAGAAAGATAGATCAATGGAACAGGATAGAAAGCCCAGAGATAAACCCACGCACATATGGTCACGTTATCTTTGATAAAGGAGGCAGGAATGTACAGTGGAGAAAGGACAGCCTCTTCAATAAGTGGTGCTGGGAAAACTGGATGGGTACATGTAAAAGTATGAGATTACATCACTCCCTAACACCATACACAAAAATAAGCTCAAAACGGATTAAAGACCTAAATGTAAGGCCAGAAACTATCAAACTCTTAGAGGAAAACATAGGCAGGACACTCTATGACATAAATCACAGCAAGATACTTTTTGACCCACCTCCTAGAGAAACGGAAATAAAAACAATAAACAAATGGGACCTAATGAAACTTAAAAGCTTTTGCACAGAAAAGGAAACCATAAAAAAGATGAAAAGACAACCCTCAGAATGGGAGAAAATATTTGCAAACGAAGCAACTGACAAAGGATTAATCTCCAAAATATACAAGCAACACATGCAGCTCAATATCAAAAAAACAAACAACCCAATCCAAAAATGGGCAGAAGACCTAAAGAGACATTTCTCCAAAGAAGATATACAGACTGCCAACAAACACATGAAAGAATGCTCAACATCACTAATCATTAGAGAAATGCAAATCAAAACTACAATGAGATATCATCTCACACCAGTCAGAATGGCCATCATCAAAAAATCTAGAAACAATAAAAGCTGGAGAGGGTGTAGAAAAAGGGAACACTCTTGCACTGCTGGTGGGAATGGGAATTGGTACAGCCACTATGGAGAACAGTAGGGAGGTTCCTTAAAAAACTACAAACAGAAGTACCATATGACCCAGCAATCCCACTACTGGGCATATACCCTGAGAAAACCATAATTCAAAAAGAGTCATGTACCAAAATGTTCATTGCAGCTCTATTTACAATAGCCCGGAGATGGAAACGACCTAAGTGCCCATCATCAGATGAATGGATAAAGAAGATGTGGCACATATATACAATGGAATACTACTCAGCCATAAAAAGAAACGAAATTCAGCTATTTGTCATGAGGTGGATAGACCTAGAGTCTGTCATACAGAGTGAATTAAGTCAGAAAGAGAAAGACAAATACCATATGCTGACACATATATATGGAACTTAAGGGAAAAAAATGTCATGAAGAACCTAGGGGTAAGACAGGAATAAAGACACAGACCTACTAGAGAATGAACTTGAGGATATGGGGAGGGGGAAGGGTAAGCTGTGACAAAGTGAGAGAGTGGCATGGACATATATACACTACCAAACGTAAAATAGATAGCTAGTGGGAATCAGCCGCATAGCATAGGGAGATCAGCTCGGTGCTTTGTGACCACCTAGAGGGGTGGGATAGGGAGGGTGGGAGGGAGGGAGACGCAAGAGGCAAGAGGTATGGGAACATATGTATATGTATAACTGATTCACTTTTTTATAAAGCAGAAACTAACACACCACTGTAAAGCAATTATACTCCAATAAAGATGTAAAAAAAAAAAAGTTTATTCTACCTAAAGCCATCAACAAACAGTGCCAGGAATACTAGACACCAGTCTCCAAAGAACGACACTGGTCACCATCTACACTGCACATAAAACTAACTAAGAGCGCACAGTATTCCACATTAAACCCTTTCTCTCCTGAGTGCCCTGAAGATGGACCCCACCCACCCAGCAGTCAGCTGCACAGGAGGACTCTCCACACTTGCTCATTTTTTCCTCTTGTGGAGTCTCCTCACCAGTGGTTGCTTAGCAAACCCAGCTCCTGTCAGGGTGGACAATGCCTCATGGTCCAGAGACCTAAGCCCTGACAGGAGACAAAGCTCCTATCTGCTTGTCACAGAGCAAAGTCTGTGGGCAGGGTGCACCTGTGCCCCCAGGGTCAGACAGGTGGGTTCGGCGCCCCCTGTGGGTTGTGAGAAAAGTGCCGGGAGTGCCGCACTCACAAACCCAGAGGCCTCATCTGGAAGGCAGTTCTGCTGTATATACTAAGTTTGGAAATCCAAACTGAAATGGAGCCAAGTATCTCACTGTATCTTCTCAAAAGAGGGTTAAGGAGCAATTAATTACAAACCATATGTAATGAAATGAATGTAGACACAAACTTTACACCTTAAACCAAAATTCACTCAAAATGCCCATAGACAAATTTAAATTACCAAACTATAAAAATCCTAGGGAAAAAAAAGATAATCTACATGACTTTGGGTCTGGTGACCTTATTCAGAAAACCAGAAGACAAACCACAAACTGCAAGAAACTATTTCCAAAACACATATCTGATAAAGGATTTGTACTCAAATTATGCCAACAACGCCATTAAAATTTGGTAAAGGTTGAAACACACACCTGCCCAAGAAGATAAACAGGCAGTAAATAAGCATACAAGAATAAACTCAAGGTGCTGGTGGAATGCACGTGCAACCAGCTTTGGAAGACACTTTGGCAGTTTTTTCCAAATCTAAAAAGTCTCACCTTAGGATCCAAGAAGTGTACCTCTTGTATTTAGACAACTGCTTTGAAAAACTGTGTTCAAACCAAAACTAGCATCAAGTAATGCACAGCAGCTCTATTCATAATGGCTAAAAACTGAAAGATATCAGTATGTCCTTCTGCAGATGAATTCATAAGCAAATTGGGGCAGATACATGCCAAGGGGAGCAGAATACACCATCCCAAAATATGCCCATTTGACAAAAGGATTATTTTGGACTGATTAATTTAAGAAACAGCAGACCCAGGAGAATCTTTCAAAACCAAGTAGAAAATGCCCTTTTAGGAGGTACATTTACATTTATTAAGGATATCTCCATTTGTAAGGGTATGTCCCTCTCTGGACCAGGAACTGAATGATGACTAAATATCAAGAAAAGTTTGTTGGGACTCCCCTGCTGGTCCAGTGGTTAAGACTCCATGCTCCCAATGCAGGGGACCAGGGTTCAATCCCTGGTCAGGGAACTAGATCCCGCATGCTGCAATTAAGAGCCCGCATGCCGCAACTAAAGATTCCACAGGCCGCAACTAAGACCCAGCAGAGCCAAATAAATAAATGTTTAAAAAATTAAAAAAAGCTTTTCAATGAAATACACCTGGATGTAAATCTGTGTAACAACCATACCCTTGTTTACTGGGCTTTGACTAATAACATCCCTTAAATGGCTGCCTCCATTCCCTAACATCTTTCTTTTGTTCTGAAGATAGCATTTAAGGTAACGGCTTGGGCCTTTTCAGGGAGTGACTCAGTTTTCCTGGGTATCTTTCAAGTATACAGGAGGTACGCATGGTATATATTAAACTTCTGGTTTTTTTCTCCAGTTCATCTCTTTTTCATTACAAGGGGGATCTCAATGAAGAACACAGAAGTGTAGAGGGAAATTTATTTTTCCTCTCACATACATGCAGTGCAATAGTATTCAGAGATATAAAGGAATGGACGACCATCAACCCGTGGAAAAAAAAAAATAGATGCATCTGCACTTACATTGCTAAGTGAAAGAATCCAGTCTGAAGAGCTACACACTGTATGACCTCATTTATATGACATTCTAGAAAAGGCAAAACTGACACGGTAAACAGTTTACAGAATATGTGGTTGAAATAGTCCATATGATACTTCAGTGGTGAATACCTGTCACTATGCATTTGGCTACACCCACAGATTTTTACAACCCAACAAGTAATTTACAATCTATTCAAACTTAGCTACCTAGGATATGGGAGTGTCAAAGACTGGAATACAGAACGTAACAAAGAATCTAACTGATTCAGAAATGTATGAAAAAACTCACTGTTGGTAGTGGGACAAATGGGCTGACCTAAGTCAACTTTGGAAATGTACAGAATCTGTAGGCCAAAGACAAAATGTGCCATACATACACAGTGGACTCTATGTTCTTTCCCATGAAGGGTAGTAGCTAACAGTACTGAAACTACTATATCAGTCGTCAAATGGAACAAGCACTGAATTTAATAAATGACAAATGGTGGAAGCCAGGTTTCTTACCACTGGAGTTGGATGTTACAGTCAAACAAAGGGAGAAGGTTACAATATCCATGTCATAACAGATCCGGTTGGAGATATCAGTATAAACTCTCTTTAGCCTACACATAGTTCCACATGGAAATCTTTATAATTATGTGTATATGCATCGGCTGGGATACATGCATATATTTCTATGTACTGTCAGCTGAGCATATTTAGCTCCCACATGTAAGTTTTTAATACCATTCCTTAATAAAAGGAACAAGGCTTCTTTGAAGAAAGGGCTGATGCTAGCACTGAGACAGTAAATATATGAAGCAGGATAATCTTAAAATATCAGAAAGTTGGGCTTCCCTGGTGGCGCAGTGGTTGAGAGTCCGCCTGCCGATGCAGGGGACACAGGTTCGTGCCCCGGTCCGGGAAGGTCCCACGTGCCACGGGGCGGCTGGGCCCGTGAGCCATGGCCGCTGAGCCTGCGCATCCGGAGCCTGTGCTCCGCAATGGGAGAGGCCACAATAGTGAGAGGCCCGCATACAGCAAAAAAAAAAAAAAAAAAAAAAAAAAAATCAGAAAGTAAAGAAGTACCCAAAATTTTTAAAACCCACAAAAGAAAAATTATGTAAAATGAAAACAAGAGCAAATGGAAAAAGCTCTCAACAGCCAAAGCAAGAATTAACTAAGCAGTCTAATAATGTAGTGCTGGATTATAACCAAAACTTTACAATAAATATTCACGTGTCCCAACTGGTATAAATAAATTACATAGTTTTTGATGAATGGTGTTAAATAGAAATCTCCTATGCAGAAAGCTTCTAAACAATGTATATAGCCACTCAGCTGTCCATCAAGGATGTGAAGCTAACCCCTCTCTCCTCAAGCGTGGCTTCTGCATTATGATTTCCTCCTACATAAGACACACAGGATGGACATGGGAAGAAATTAACCTCACTGTGGGAAAATTTGACAAACACTACCTCAGCTAGGTGACCAAATTTAAGAATATAAGTGAGACGTTCCCTTAAGAGCCTGTCCTCTTGATATATAGTGAAGAGGAAGCACTTCACCTCTGTGGTCTGCTTTTTCAAAGCCAAGTCTAACCACGACAAAACCACCAAGCAAATCCCAGCGCCTGGCAGTCTATACAATACCTGAGCAGCCCTCCTCCACGCTGTCAAGGTCATGGAAACAGGGAGAGTCTGAGCAACTGTCAGAGCCCAGAAGAGTCTAAACAGACATGATGACCGCATGTCCTCTCAGATCCTGGAACAAGGAAAGGTATAACAAAGGGAACGTGAATAGGGACTTCAGTTAATAGTAAAGTATGAGGATTTGTTCATTATTTGTCATGATTCTGTAGAAAATTAGACAGGAAAAATTAAACGTCAAATAAGAGAAACCTACTGTAACAAACTGGAAATCTAGAGGAAAAGGGGGATTTCTTTGTAAAAACACATTACCAAAATGGACCCTAAATGAAGGAAAACACAAAAAGGCCAATTAACCACTGAGGAACCTCTTCCCCTACTGGCTATCCTATCACTGTTCCAGGCTTTCCCTCTCCTGGGACAGGGAAGGAGCAGGGACAGAGCTGTTTGGCAGCTCCCCTAGTATATGACCCCACCCAGTGTCTTCACCTACCCCAGCCACGCCTACCCAGTGAGGACACCTGAGGAAGGGTCAGGGATTATTGACTCAGACGTATCAACCAGGACTTTTTCTTTTCCCAGCGACTGGACCACTTACGGAAGTAAAATAAATTAGTATTTGTTGTAAGGGTAGAAATACATTAATACTTGCAAGTGGCAAGTTGAAGAATGGGTTTGGACCTGGCAGGTCCAGTGGCTCACACTGTCTCAGTGTGACCTTGCTTCTCTGCAAACTTTTGTCCCGCTCAGTGCCTTTGGGGGACCCCATTCACAGGCACAGGCTCTCTCACTGCCCTTGGGCCAACAGCAGTTCTAGGCTGACAACCACTCACCATCCATTTTCTGAGAAAGAGTTTCTCCTTTTCTTGGATTCCAAGAAAGTCATGGTTTTAAATGCCTTTGATCTGGCTTGGGTTGCATTCTCATCCTTGACCCATCACCAGAAAATGGAAAATGGGACTGGCTAGATGTGGGTTGTAAACCCATCTTCGAGCTGGGTGGAACATGGGGTCATCCTTATGCAACTGTTTGGACTGGAAGCAGGTGAGATATAATTCCCAAAGGAAAACTGAGGCCCTTGGGCCTGAGAACAGATGCTGGCTGGGATAAAGCAACAGATTCTATGTCAATGACAGCTCACTGCACAGCACAGAATCTGACACAAAAGAAAGAAAGGGGTTCACTTAGGGTCAGGGGCTGCAGCAACTCATCCAGTGCTCTTACTGTCCCTCCCAAGACTGCAAGTTCTTTCACTTGCTGAAAAGTCAGGATCATTGGTGGTGGTAAACTCAAGTCTCTTTCCTTGGGCATCAGGTCCTCACATCTCAGAGGCTGGCCCAGAACAGCCCATGTGCCGTCAGAAGATACACAGACCTCATTCCTGCCCCTGAGAGGTGGAAGTCCTTGAGTTATGCCATCTCCCTGGCCATATTAATTGCCCATCCCTGAAAAACAATACTGCTCCTTTTCCAGTTTCTTCTCTCTCCTTTACTAAGAGGAAGAAACCAAATGCTAGGGTGGTAAGGAAACTCTTGTGCAATGAAGTAACGGGAGGCTCAAGAATTATTCCAGGCCATGGAACCCATAATCGGCAGACTTTCCAGAGGCCACATGGATGCATAAGGCTCTCCAAGACAATGGCAGTGGCAGTGTAAACCTCACACTGGGAGGTCCAGTTGCTCTTTGATTCTTAATGAATATGCATGTCAAAAGTTTCTAACGACTGAAAGGACAAAGGATTGCAGGGCCATGGTCTGCTGCATGGGTGTTGTGTCAGGGCCACACTCCAATGTCTAGAGGATTATTATCTCTCTTGGCAGCCTATGAGGCTGTGAGGGGGAGGCCTTTTTCTCAGCCACATGCATGTTGGTAGTTGAAACTTCTCAAAGGAATGTCTACACTGCCCAGGTAGCTCTTGAATTGCCCGGCATCATGGTCAGCTCCGTAACTGTACATGAGGGCCTGACAATGCCCAGGCTGGACTGAGCTAGAGGACCACAGATACCTGCCTGGATAGTCAGAGGTCGAGGGCTGTCCTGCCTGAAACTTGATCATCTATTCATGCCCACTCAGATGGGACAAAGGATGCCTCCAGTGCCAGGAGGGCCCCACCAGCCCTTAATAAGGCAGCATCTGGGGGCTGGCAGGTCACTGCACCCAGTCCTGTATAAATCCACACATGTCTACTGAGTGCCCTCCTGTCTGGGCTGTGCTGGAACCTGGGGCTGCCCAGGCAGAGTAGGGCCAGCATCACCCTTCCCAGGTAGGAGGGCAGGTGGAAACCATGCGTGACTTCTGACACCCTCCCCAATGCTTGACAGAGGTTGAGGTGGATAAGAAACAGTCCGAGACAAGAACAGACATTTCATTCTTCTCTCAGAGCCCAGGACTGGGCGAAGGCAGGCCAGAAAAACAGTTGTTGACCTCAGCTCCCTGACTCCTGTTTGACCCTGGGCAAGTCCTATCCATTCTGGAGGCTTCAGAGAGAAGGAGAGGGGAGGACAATGAGGGCCAATTGTGCTTAAACCTAACTCTAACCTTTACCCTAAGAACCCTACCCTCTAACCGTAACCCCCTAACAACCCTAGCCCCAGACCCCTAGACCCTCGCCACTGACCCCTAAACTCTAATCCCTGACCCTTTAACCACAACCCTCTACCATGACTCTCCAACAATGACCCATAACCCTAAACCGTGACCGCTGAACCCTCACACTGACTCAGCCCCAGGCCTAAAGCCTGGCCTAGTGGGTACCGAGAAAGGACCCTATGAACTCTCAAATAAACCAAGGAATTAAATTTTCCCGACCACGAATTTAGCAATGGTTTCTTAGATTTGACAGTAAAGCATAAGAAATGAAAGAAAACAATAGATACATTGGATTTCCTCAAAATTACAATCCTTTGTGCATCAAAAGAGGCTATCCAGAAAGTAAAACGAGAGCCCACAGAATGGAAGACAATATTGGCACATTATATATCTGATAAGACTCTTTACCTAGAATATACCCGGGACTTTTCCAACTCATCAACAAAACACAAACAATACAATTTTTGAAACAGACAAATAACTTGCATGGACTGCTCTCCAGGCAAGATATACAAATGGTCAACAAGGACATGAAAAGATGTCAAACGTCAGGAGTCATGATGAAAATGCAAATTAAGGCCACAGTGTGATGCCCCTTCACACACACTGAAATAAAAATAAATTTTAAAATAAATTTTAAAATATGTAAATAAAAATAACAAATGTTGGGCTTCCCTGGTGGCGCAGTGGTTGAGAGTCCGCCTGTCGATGCGGGGGACGCAGGTTCGTGTCCCGGTCCGGGAGGATCCCGCGTGCCGCGGAGCGGCTGGGCCCGTGAGCCATGGCCGCTGAGCCTGCGCGTCTGGAGCCTGTGCTCCGCAGTGGGGGAGGCCACAACAGTGAGAGGCCCGTATACCGCGAAAAAAAAAAAAAAAAAAAAAATAACAAATGTTGGCAACAATGCAGAGAAATTGGAACCCTTAAAAGTTACTTGTGGATATGTACAACGGTGCAGTCTACGTGTACAAACCTTTAGCATTTACTCAAAAATATAAAATATAATTACCGTGTGGTTCAACAACTCCACTCCTAGATATTTACCAAAAAAATGGAAAACAGGCTTCAAACAAAAACTTGTACACCAGCGATTCATAGCAGCACTGTTCACAATAGCCCAGGGTAGGAAAGATTTAAATGTCCATCAGCAGGTAAACGGATAAGCAAAGTACGGTAGATCCATAAGCTGCATTATTCTGTCATGTAAAGGAATAAAGTAAAATTATACAGCCGCTGTGGAAAACTGTATGGTGGCTCCTCAGAAACATGGAAAATGTATGATCCCTTGATTCCACTCCAGGGTGTACACCCAGAATAATAGAAAGCAAGGACTGGAACAGATATCTGTACCCCATATTCACAGCAACACTATTCACAATAGCCAAAAGGTGGAAGCAACACAACACATCCTTCAACAGATGAATGGATAAGTACAGTGTAGTAGATACGCAATGGAATATGATTCAACCTTTAAAACTAAGGTAATTCTCACACATGCTACAATGTGGATGAACCTTGAAGTCATTATGCTAAGTGAAACCAGCCAGACACCAAAAGGACAAACATTCTATGATTCCACTAGTATGAGGTATGCAGATAAGTCAAATCCAAAGACAAAGTAGAATAAGGTTGCCAGGGGTTGAGGGGAGTTAGTGTTTAATGGCTACGGTTTCACATGGGGAAAATAAAGTTCTGGAGATGGATGGTGAGGATATTTTTACAACAATGTGAATGTAGTTAATGCCATAGAACTGTATACTTACAAATGGTTTAATTGGGGCTTTCCTCGTGGCACACTGGTTAAGAATCCGCCTGCCAACTGCAGGGGACATGGGTTCAAGTGCTGGTCCTGGAAGATCCTGCATGCCACAGAGCAACTAAGCTCGCGAGCCACAGCTACTGAGCCCTCGTGCCACAACTACTGAAACCCGTGTGCCTAGAGTCTGTGCTCTGTAACAAGAGAAGCCACCGCAATGAGAAGCCTGCACACGGCAACGAAGAGTAGCCCCCGCTCGCCACAACTAGAGAAAGCCTCTGTGCAGCAACAAAGACCCGACACAGCCAAAAAATAGAAAATAAAATATTTTTTAAAAAGCTTTTAAAAAGTGGTTTAAATGGTAAATGTTATGTGTTTTTAATCCCAATGGAAAAAATGAATGAAATAATGATCAATGTTACAATGCGGATAAACAGTGAAAACATCCCAAGTGAAAGAAGCCATACAGAAAAACCACCCAGATCATGCTCATCTTGCACACTTTCAATCCAGCAAAGTTTTTTAAGTGAGGAAAAGCCCCAGTGATGGTTCCAAGAAGAGAAAACTGGATTCGAATAGAAAAATACATTTCCACAAAGCTGGGGCAGCTGGTGAAAGTTGAAGCGGGTCTGTGGATAGGATTATAATGTGGAAACCATAATTATTCCTCACTTTGGGGTTATATGCTGGTTCCCTGTGAGAGTGGCCCTCCCACTCTCACAGGGTAAAACACACTGGAGTATTTTGTGAAGGTGGAAAACTTTATACTGCTATTTAAAGTTTTTTATACACTTGAAATTTACTAGAAAAAAAAGTACTTATCAAAACAACCATGTCATACCATGCCAGAAATACAGACATCAAACTCTGTTACAGAGGCCAAGCCCTACCCAGATCCAGTTCACCCACAGTGGGGATGCTAATCACCCTTGTAGGAGTCCACATACTACAAGAGGCACCATGGGAAGATTATATTGGGAGCCACTATGTGCTGCAGTGCCCGTTCCGTGGGGTCAGCATGGGTGCACGCAGGTCAGCCAGTGTCTGTGTGTCTCAGCCTGTAACCACAGACCACACTGTCCTGCTCTGCTCACAAGAGCGAGGCCAATGGAGGGACAACAGGGGTGGGAACAAAGCCGGGTCATGGTCTGGCTGGGTGAGAAAGGGTCCAAGGAGCGAGAACCCGGCTGCCCTTGCCTGATGAGCCGAGAGCTGACATCCACCCTGTGGGCAGCCCCTCTCCCCACGTCCCGAGGTAAGGCTGAGTTTCCTGCATCCTGGGGCAGGGTCATTCCTGTGTATAGAGCAGGACACACAGCAGTGCATGCAGCAGGCCTGATGCCTGCCCTTGCCATGTACTTGGGGGCTTGGTGAGGGTGGAACATCCTGACAAGACATGGGCCGACCCCGGGGAGGATGTAGGGGTGAAGCGTTTGGGAGCCTCTGGAGGGGATCCTCACCTGTCTGCACAGGTGGACTGAGGACACCGACCAAGGGTGGGCAGGCGGGGAGCCCCGGAAGGGTCCTGGGTCATCCCTGAGGCTGGAGGAGGGGTGTGGAGCTGGGGGTGATGGCGGTGGGCATGAGGGGCTGATCGCCAGACAGTGTGGAGGGACCATCAGAGGCAGCGGGGTAGGTGAAGACTGTGCCGGATGGGAGGACAGAGAGACCAGCAGGCGGCACTGTAGGGCGGGATCAGGGCTGCTCCCTGCAGGGCGGCGCCTAGCCCCGCGCCTCTGGAAGCTCCTGGTGTCTGGCCAGACCCCAGCCGGCAAGAGAAAGGAAGCCCCGTCTCCGCTGCTGAAAACATCAGTGTGGGACGTTTGCCGTCCACTTCACCTGGCGGGGAAACGGGCACACTGAAGTGGAGAGTGACGGGGTGCAGGTGGGAAATGCGGGTGCTCGGAGCCTGGAGAGGTGGACACTCAGTACCCGGTCTGTGGATGGTCTAGTCCTCTGGGTGTCTTGTCTCTTCTTGGGGGTCACTGGGGCTTTAACCTCACTCCGTGGAGTACAGGAGGAGAGGGATGCACACGCCCCGGGCTCACTGTGCCTGGGCTCCTGGGGAGGACCTCTCTGGCCCACATGTTCGCAGGCCTCAGGCACCCCTGCTCGACATTCCCCTCCAGAGACTCGGCAAAAGGACCTGCCCTGTGAAACGGGGCGCCTGGCTCGGGGGGCTTGTGGGTCCCTTCTCAGATGGCCACACTCAGGTCTCGGGGTGGGTGCGGTGGCCTGTGACCACTCGCCAAGTCACCACGCTGCTGCGGCTCCTTTCTGGGGCCTGAGATGCCCCAGGGGTGGCTGGGGGAGCGGGGCAGGTTGCTGTGATGGGGAAGTGTGGGACGGGGGTCCTGGGCCCTGGGTCCCTCACCGAGGAGGAGAGGGGGTCATGCCCAGAGGGGGGGAGGCCGGTGACGGTCCTGGGTGTCAGCAAGCACAGCGCCGCGCCCCGCAGGCCGGGTGTGGGATTCCTGTGGCCCCGGCACAGGACACCAGACGGGGGGTGCGGTTGGGACAGGGGACGCTTCCCCTCAGGCCTGGAGCCCGAGGTCAAGGTGCTGGGGGCCCGCTCCTCCGCGCCTTCTGGGGTCAGTCAGTCCCAGGCCACTCCCAGCCCCGTCTCTGTCTCTGCCATGACATCGCCTTCTCCCCCATGTGTCTGGGTCCAAATGCCCCCCATGAGGACGCCCGCACACCGGTCAGTGACCTCAGCTCACCCCGGGCAGCTCTGTGGTGGCCCATCTGCACACAAAGTCCCATACTGAGGTCCCGGGAAGTCCGTCTTCCGGGGCCTCTTGAGGTGACAATCCTCGTGGTCGACACAGCTCGTGGGGGCTTGTGGGTCCCCCAGGCCGGAATCCAGGAGCCTCATGGAGGACGGGGTGTCCTGAATCAGGGAGGACGGACGGAAGAGCAGAGCGGGGGAGGGAGGCCGAGGGGCGGTCAGCCCTGCCCTCCAAGGACGGGGGGAGTCTCTAGAGGGCCAGGTCGGAGCTGGCGGGGGGACGCGGTGCTCAGAGGCGGGCGGCCTGGGCTGCAACGTCAGGGTCGCTTAGGGCAACCATAACCCAGTTCCAGCCCTAATGCTGACCCTTCAAAGCACCAACACCAAGCCACATCTAATCAAGTCACACAAATACATCATGAGAAAGAAATGTACACCAGTATACCTTACAAATATGAACACAAGAATCCTCCACAAAATTAGAACAACATGGAGCCAACAGAACATTAAATGCATGATGCCATAAGCAAGTATCTCTACACTGGAAATGTCAGGTTGTTCAACATATTAAACCTAAGCAATGTACTGAAGAACTATAAAGAAGTGAAGTCAAAGCACATGATCCTATCAATTACTGCAGGAAAGGCTATAATCAAACTCCAGTGCTATTTCATGACACAAGCACTCAAGAAAATAGGAATAAAAGGAAGTTTGTTCAATATGAAAAAGAGTAGTATACAAAGCCACAGCAAACACCATGCTCAATGTTAAAAACTGAAAGATTTACTCCTGAAATCAGGAACAAGGCCAGGAAGGTGGCCTCCACCGCTGATAATAGTGTACTGGAAGTTCTACCCAGGGTTTTGAGGGAAGAAACCAAAGCCATCCATATGTGAATGGAAAAATTAAAACTGTGTGCATTCACAGAACACAGATCACACCATCTTATATATAAAACTTCCTATAACAACAACAAATTATTTGACTAATCACTAATTCAGCAAAGTTATAGAAAAAAATATCAATTCACAAAAATCTATCTTATACATATATACTAGCGATAAATAATCTGAAAAAGAACTTATGAAAACAATTCCATTTTAAATAATGTCAACATTAATATTTACGAATATATTTAATCAAGATACAAGACTTGCTTTTCTGTATGTAAAGCTGTCTGTACGTTTGAAATTACTGGAAAGTCAAGTACTTTGCAAAACACCATGTCAAAACCATGCCAGAAAGGCAGAGGAAACATCAAACTTCCATACAGAGGCCAAGCCTTACCCAGATGCAGCTCACCCCAAGTCCACATGTCATTTAGAGGCACTGTGGAAAGACTTATTAGAACTTCCCAATATAAAGGACTTCCCTTTCTTCCCTGTTGTGGATGACTTAGATGTGGTAGAAACAGCGGGATTTGGGAAGTTCAATTTTCCACATCATTCCACCAAGAAAATACTGTTAGAAATAATAAATGAATTCAGTAAAGACGCAAAATCAGTACACACAACTCAACTGCATTTCTAAACACGAATAATGAACCATCAGAAAGAGAAAAAAAACCTATTTACAGCTGCATCAAAAAGAACAAATTACCAAGGAATAAATTTAACCGAGGATGTGCAAGACCTGAAAACTTTAAGACACTCATGAAGACATTGAAGAAGACACAAGTCGGTGGAAAGACTCCCCGTGCTCATGGAATGCAAGAATTACTGTTGCTAAAACGTCCTTTCCACCCAAAGCGGTGCACACAGGGAAGGCAGGCCGTCCTGAAATTCCAATGGTGTTTTTCACAGAAATGGAGCAAATCTTCCTAAGATGCGTGTGGAGCCACAAAGGACCCCGAAGAGCCAAGGTGACCCTGAGAAACGAGAACGGGCCGCAGGCATCTCCCTCCCTGACTTCACACTTCATCACGAAGCTACAGTCCCCAAAACAGTGTGGAACTGGCTCAAAACAGGCGCACAGACCAGAGGGACGGGACGGAGAGCCCAGAACCCACCCCGCACTCTGGCGGGGGAGGGGGCCGTTAAGTTACGACCAGGGGGGCAGGGACACACCGAGTGGAAGGGCAGCCCCACGGTAAACGGTACGGGGGAGACTGCACACCCCATAACCCACGCAGCTCCACCGCACACCAGCCTGACCAAAAACCCAGCTTTGCACACCAAGCCCTTCCTGGGTCGCATGAGGACGGACCCCGGCAGCCGTCAGTCGCCCCCAGGAAGCTTCTCCCCACTGTTCCTCACTGTCTCCTCACCTGTTCCTCCGGCGTCGCCTGCGTCCTCAGGAAACCCAGCTCCCGTCAGCGAGGACGCAGCCCCACGTTGTCCTGAAGCCGAAACCCCAGCGAGTCCTTGAGGAGACCGAGCGCCAGTCAGCAGCCACAACCCGGCGCTGCCTGAGGAGACACAACTGCCCTCAGCTGCGCTCAGAGCTGGGTCCGCGGGGAATGCGCATGCGCTGTGGGTCAGAGAGGCGGGATCAGCGCCACCCTGTGGTCGGTACGGGAAGTGCAGGCCACCCCTCCCTCACGGGTCACTGGAGACAGCGACCCTGCTGGCAGAATTGCTGAACCCATTAAATTGTGGAAACTCAAACAAATGAAGCCAATATCCCATAGCTTCTCCAAAGTAGTTAAGGAACAATGAATTGGAAGCCGTATGGAATAAAATGAATGTAGACACAAGCTTGACAACTTACACCAAATTCACTCAAAATGATTCAGAGACAAGTTTTAAATGCAAAACTATTCAAAATTATAGGAGAAAACATCACAGAAAATTGATATGACCTTGGGCTTGGTCATGTCCATCACAAGCTTTGTGGTTTTAACACACAACGCAAAAAAGCAGTCCAGAAAGAAAAACAAGGGATTCTGTGGACTTTATAAAATTAAAGATTTCTACTGTGTGAAAAACCTCATTCAGAAAATCGAAAGACAACACACACTGGGGGACAAAAACTGCAAACATATCTAATAAAGAATTTGTCTCAAAATATACAAAGAACTACAACACAACCCCATTAAAAATAGGGAAAGCTCTAAATAGACACCTGGTCAAAGAAGGTACAGAGATAGTATACAAAACTATGCCCAGGACTGGGGGGCAGAGAAACAGTGGTCCAGTTCAACTCCCTGAGTCATTTGTGACCCAGGAATAGTCCTGTCCTTCCTGGAGGCCTCAGAGAGATGGGGAGGGAGGAAGGGGAAGAGGGCGGATTCTGCTTAGACCTAACTCTAACCCCGACCACTCTCACCACTTTCATTCAACATGGTCTAGGTAGTCCTAGACATAGTAATTACGAGAAAAAGAAATAAAAGGAGTCCAACGGTAGAGGAAAAAGTAAAACTGTCACTGTTTGTAGATGAGATGATGTTTTATATTTCATTTATTTATTTATTTATTCATTCATTTATTTATTCTGGTTGCGCTGGGTCTTAGTTGTGGCAGGTGAGCTCCTTAGTTGCGGCAGGCAGGCTCCTTAGTTGTGGCATGAGAACTCTTAGTTGTGGCATGCATGTGGTATCTAGTTCCCTGACCAGGGATCGAACCCAGGCCCCCTGCATTGGGAGCACGGACTCTTAACCACTGGACCACTAGGGAAGTCCCGACATGATGTTTTATTTAGAAAATCCTTAAGATGACCCCCCCAAAACAAATAGAATTCATTGGAAAATTCAGTTAAGTTGCAGGATACAAAATTAACCTATAGAAATCAGTTGCATCTCTATCCACTGGCAACAAATTTTCAGAATGAGAAATTAAGAAAACAAACCCATTGACAATGGTATTAACAAAAATGAAATACCTAGGAATACATCTAACCCAGGAGGTAAAAGACCTGTACTCAGAAAACTGGAAGACACTGATGAAAGAAACTGGAGACGACACAGACAAATGGACAGATATAATGTGTTCATGGATTGGAAGAATTCATATTGTTAAAATGATTCCACATCCCAGAGCAATCTAGAGATTTGATGCCATTCTTATCAAAATACCAATGGAATTTTATGAGAACTAGAACAAAGAATTCTGATATGTGTAAGGAAACAGGAAAGAACCTGAATAGTCAATATGATCTTAAGAAAGAAGCACAAACTTGGACATATCACACTCCCTGTTTCAAACTATACTACATATCTAGAATAATCAAGACAGTATGGTATAGGAACAAAAGAAATACACAGAGATCCATGGAACAGAATTGAGAGCCCCAAAAGAAACATAGGCATATATGGTCAATTCATCTATGACAACGGAGGTGAGACGATACAATGGGGAAAAGATAGCCTCTTCAATGAATGGTGGTGGGAAAACTGGACAACGACATGCACAAGAATCAAACTGGAATCCTTTCTTATACCACCTACACAAGCAACCTCAAAGTGAATCAAATACTTCAACGTAAGACCTGAAGCCATAAAGCTCCTCGAAGAGAACATAAGCAGTATGCTCTTTGACATCCGTCTTAGCAATATTTTCTGGATCTGCCTCCCCAAGCAAGGGGAACAAAAGCAGAATAAACCAATGGGACTCCACCCAACTTTAAAGCTTTTCAATGGCAAAGGAAAACGTGCACAAAATGAAGAGGCAGCCTACCGAATATGAGAAAATAGTTGCAAACAGTATGTCTGAAAAGGGGTTCATATCCCAAATAGATGAAGAACCACACAACTGAACCTCCAAAAATCAAAAACCCAATTAAAACTTGGGACCGAACATTTTTCCAAAGAGTACGTACAGATGGCCAAGAGACATATGAAACTATGACCAATATCACTTATCATCAGGGAAACGCACATCAAAAGAACAATGAGATTATCACCTCACACCTAAAAACTTGGCTATCTTCCAAAACACAACAACTAACAAGCCTTGGCAAGGATGAGGAGAACCCTCACGCCTTCTCTTGGGAATGTTCATTGGTGCAGCCTCTGTGGAAAACAGTACAGAGGTTCCTCAAGAAATTGAAAATAGAACTACCATATGATGCAGGAATTACACTTGGGGGTATCTTTCTGAAGGAAACAAAAACACGAATTCAAAAAGATACACACAGGGAGATCAGCTCAGTGCTTTGAGACCACCTAGAGGGGTGGGATGGGGAGGGTGGGAGGGAGGGAGACGCAAGAGGGAAGAGATATGGGAACATATGTATATGTATAACTGATTCACTTTGTTATAAAGCAGAAACTAACACACCACTGTACAGCAATTATACTCCAATAAAGACTTAGAAAAAAAAAGAAAACAAAAATACGGGAATGCATCGAAATCACATCTACAATGGACACTTAGGTTTATCTCGTATGTCTGAAGCACAGTTACTCCTTTTTGACAGTCAAATGCATTCCCCTCCTCAATGCCAAAGCAGATGTACAATTCATATACAAAAGGCCACAAAACAGGCCACTTTGCTCAGTAAAATTTAAGTTAAACCATGTATAAGCCAGAGTGACTTCCTCACACCTCAATATGTGAAGAGTTTTTTTCCCTTTTGATTACAAGTCTTTCAATAGAAAGCATCGATGATCAAAATGTCAATCCCTCAGTGCCAGAATGATTCAGCTGTTTGGCCCTCGTGTAGATCACGTCCCTCAGCGCTAGGCCTCCTTTATATTTGCCTAGTTAATCCACATTGGGGGAATACTGATCAGGTATCGTGCACATGCTCAGAGGAATGTTAATGAGAAAACGCTTTATATAGGCCATACATTTTGTTGTTCATACCCAATTGTCACACAAGCATTGCACATGTGCTTTTAGCCGTAGACCTAAAGCAAACAGTGATACATCATGAGTAGTTACATTCTGATAACTTCACTAGGTAGTTTTCCTTTCCTCTTAAACATCAGGGCAAAATGAAGCCAATACAGTAACTTTCATAAATCCACACTTCCATACAGAGGTGTCATTTATCCAATTGCTCCAAGTCCTAAGTAGCTTGAGGGGAAGGACTTCCCTGTGTCTGGAAAACACAGATCAAAGCCAGTAACAAAAAAACAAAAACATTATAACCATATTCACCAGTTCACTCAGTAACCAATCCTTCTGTTAACTTTTTATGAAGCCATCCAATTCTCCATTAAGATTTTTTATTTCTTACCCAGTGTGGCATTATGATATGAAATTTATCAGAGACCTGTGCTTGCCAAAAGGTCCTTCACATAGATCTTCTTGAAGATGGAGCACTTTTGCAAAGTGTTAGAGCACAACAGTAACTATCTATAAATCACATAAAGACTTAAAAGGTCATGGTTAAACATTTGACCACAATGTAAATTACAAAAGAAACCATTATTGCTGTTACATACAACATTTAAAAATAACTAGAATTATGACTGATAAAACTTTACCAGGACATACTAGAGTTTTAGGAATTCTATGTAATTTAACATACTAATCAAACATTTCTCTCTGACATGGCTCAAGGGCCTTCTAAAGCAGCTCAAAGTTAGCTGGAGATCAAAAGAACTGTTAGAATTGGCCAAACAACACTTATTCACTGAACCAAAGTAAAGAGATTTCAAACAAGAATACAGATCACAGACACAGGCAAAGGAACTCACAAGCTGTTCACAATCAAAAGCAGCATTCCAAGACAACTTTGGAGGGAGAAACCAAATCCAGGCTTGCCCTAACCCACTGCCAACAAAATCCATCTTAGAAAATCCTGGTCATGCACAACTCTTTCCTCAGTGTTCCATTTTCACAGATGTTCATCACCTTCTGTATCCATCTTATGTTGCCCCTTATTTTCTTCCGCATTCAGACAACCAGCTCTACTACAAAGTGATTTTCTTTTCTCTTTGTACCATCAGCCTGTTACCTAGCTGCTCACTTTCTTTATTACGTAGCTTCATAAATGCTTGAACATATGGAACTTCTTTTGTCTTTCTCTTCCTGTGACAAAAGAACTCTAGCTGAAGGATAGTATAGTCATTTAGGCTACCATTCAAAGACCACCATTCCTCATTTTTCAAGAATGTATCCATACATTGGCCAGACAAAATTACAATAGAATTTCATTCTTTTCTTAGTCTTAGGTTTACAACTATAGGTTGACCAGTCTGCCAGGATTTTGCCCACTGGATATCACATGGAACTGAAGAAGAAGCACTTCTTATGCTTGAACCATAGAACACTCACACACCGACTAAAAACAAAACAAAATCCTAAACACCAACGGAAGCCTCAAACCAAAGGAACCAGAAACCAAACAGAAACCAAACAGCACAAGACTCAAATCATCTTCCAAGTCTCAACTTAGCCTGTGACTTCTGTCCAAGTGGTGCACCTTCCAAATGAGATTTCCTGGAATGAAAATCACCCAAATGGGAACCAAGTTTCCCCCAAATGTACAGGGCTAAAAGGACCTCAGACTGCATGCCAGGGGAGTTACCACACGCTGGTTGAGGTGCTGCAACATCCCAAATGCTATTTTCCTGGTGCCCCAAAATAATCCCTTGGAGTAGCACATTCGGGGCAGCCCAGGCAGGAAGAACAGAGGAACGTCCTCAAGGCAAAGACGGCCTTGGCAGCTGCTAGGGTGGTCCCTCTTCCACCATCTATTCCTGCCCCAGAGTTCTAACTGCTGGGATGACTGGGGCTCGGCCTTTCCAGGCAAGGGTCCCAGGTGGTCTGGCCTCTAAAGGAATTCTCCAACACTACACTCTCTCGAAAGAGGCTGGCATGGAGAAAATCTCAGTGCCCGATCAAGTCAGGGGACCCACAGGGGCCATCCCCAAGTCAGCCCCACATTGGGTACTAAATTTGATGTCGAAAACTCGACCTGTGTACACCAGTGCCAAATCGAATCTCAGAGAGAGAGGTTTGGAGGAAGTAGAAAAGAATGGTTTTACTGCTTTGGCAGCCAAAGGGGGACACAGAAAACTTGTGCCCTCAAAAACCATGCGTCCAAATGCAGGAGGGTCTGGTGAGGAGTTTTACAGCAATGGTTTAAGAACACACTTGCTCCTAAGGATTAGTGTGTGTACAGGGCCTAACTCCCTCTAATCTGGCCTCAGATGGTCTCTTGATGAGCTTCCCTGAAATAAAGAAGACTAAAATCTTCTATTTTGTGGGGGTTTTAAGTTGGTAAAGAGCTCAAAGATACTCTTACCTGTAACCCTTGCGGCAAAACCAGGATCTTGCCCCAAGGCTGCACTATTGTTTCTTGATGGTTCCTCCCTTTTCTCTGCATCCCCTCGATCCCTGATTAGCAACTGTTCGAATCTGCCCTTTGGAACTCAGGGAAGGTCCTGGAGTCTCTAGTCTAAATAAGGCCCTGACATTACACCTAACTCAGTCCCTGACACTGTCTCTAACTAAGGCCCTGCTGCCCTCAATATTTAAGTCCTGACATTATCCTGAGCTAATACACTGATCCTTATATTACCAAGGTCCTGAAACTATCCCAAAGTAAGCCGTGACACTGTCCCTAAGTGAGGCTCTGAGGCTGTCCCTAAAAGAGGCTCTGAGAATGTCTTTAATGAAGACCCTAAGGCTGATACTACAGACGCCCTTATACTACTCCTAAGTCATGCCCTGACACTGTCCCTCAATCAGGCCCTAAAGATAGGCCTCACTTAGGCCCTGTTGCCGTACCTTAGTTAGGCTCTGACGCTGTCCCTACATCAAGCCCTGACACTGGTCCTGATTAAGGCCCTGACACTCGTCCTAACTAAGGCCCTGCGGCCGTCAATATCTAAAGTCCTGACTTTATCCTGAGCTAATATCCTCACCCATGTCTTACCAAGTTCCTGAAACTGTCCCTCACCCTAACCCTAACCCTCACCCTCACCCTAACCCTAACCCTCACCCTAACCCTAGCCCTGAAGTCTGACTGAGCCCCTCTCTGTGCTGCCCAGCCTCCCACTATTACACACAAATCCTGGCAAAAAGGTATTCATGACATTCACCTGGCAACCTCAGTCCCTCTAGCACAGTAAGCATGACCACAATGAGGTACTTGCCCCGAAAGTGGGACAGGTGCGCCACCTTACCATCAAGGCGCCCAAGAATGCTATGCACAGGACACACCACCACAGTGGTGACACAAGGGGTTTTCTGGGAATAGGAAACAGCACTGCTTGATTTTCAGCGCCTGAGGGACAACCTGTACAACTCCAGAGGCACCACAGAGAGTAGGTGACACATGCTCACACACCAAGGAGGCATGCAGCAGAGCGGTGGGATGGGTCTTGCAAGTGGCCCTCCGTGCCCTGGGGAGAGCCATCCCACCAGTCTGCTGCATGCCTCCTAAGGTGAAAAAAGCGTCTGTTGCATCAGAGGACCATAGCCACACTGATGCCCTGAAGCAAAGGACAAGAGACTAAGGTCGGGATAGAGTCGCCACTCCTGAGTTCCACGCAAGGCAGTGGGGGAGAGGCAAGGGCCTCAAGGGCAGGACAAGAGTGGCCCCGTTTGCTTTGAACTTCCAGCCCTCATCTTGTTCAACTTAGCCCCAGCCCTGGAGAGCATGACATAACCACCAATCCATGTGCATGGAATCCCCAAAGGGGAGACCCAGGGAGACCGTCACCAGCAGGGCCTACTTCAGCCTCACCAGCCACCTCTTCTCAGGTGACAGTGCCTAACAATTCTGGGAATATTACATCTCACACATGACATGACACCTGTGAGATGAGGTTATCACAGCCACATGAGAGTAGAGGACCCACACTGCATGGCCTCACTGCCCTCGGGTTGCCAGGGGCCAGAGATGGAGTATGAGGTAGGATTGGGTCAGCTGGACACACACCTAAGAGCCGATGCACACGCCCAGGCAGGCAGCTCAAGAAGCAACGGGAGAGCCAGGTGCAAAGTTGTGGTCAAACCCAGAGCACTATGCATGTCCAGAAGCCCAAGGTCCCTGGCAACATGCACTGAAGAAAACCGCACCTCTCTAGCAGCAAAAAAACCCGCCAACAATTGGTGAAAAACTTGCCACACCCAGCAATGGGGGCTGGCTATTCACAAATTGCAGGGGTCCCCCAGCAGCTCAGTCCAGCCACCGGTCCCCAGCACTACCCCATCACTGCCAGCCCCTGAGCTCTCACGGCCATCTCAGGGTAGCGTGGCAGCAAAGGGGGGCGGGGGGATGAGTGCCAGGAATGAGGGGCAGAGTGGACGGGGCATGCCCTCTCCAGTTCGCCCAAGTTGGCAGGTACCGGTCCCTCAATGTCTCTCGATGGCGACTTGGGAAAATTCTGCAGACGCGCCTCCGACGACTGGGCCCCAAGAGGGACAACACCCAGACCCGTGCCACCCTACCCAGGTTACCTCTCATGGCCCGGGGCGGTCCCCACCTCCTGCGTGCGACTCCGAAAAATCTATCAGAAAGAGTCCAACCACCGGGACTCAAGCATGCCCGCCACTGCGTCCATTCCACACTCCACAGGCCTCAGCACGTACCGGTCGGCCTTCTCCTCTGGAGCAGGAAGTGTAGAGGGAGTGGGGAAATTAATAAGGTCGGCAAAGAACACCCGCGCCACGGGCGTCTGCGTGGGTGCAGGACGCCCTCCCTTTCCTCCCCGCAGCGCCGGGCCATCGCGGGGTGGCTCCTGCAGCCCAAGGGGCGCTGGTGAGTACCAGTACGCCGGGCCAGGCGGCTCCACGTCCGGGCGGAAGCGCGGCGCGACCACCCCCAGTGAGCCTGCGCGCCCAGAACGCGGCGAGCGAATGACGCGCCCACGCCCCTGCGTGACCCGGAGAGCTCCCGGCAGCTTCGCCGGGCGCCCGGGACTCCGCTTCACGCTCGGAGGCCGCGTCCCATCCATCGCCAAGGGCGCCAGAGCTCCAGACGGAAGAGGCGATATAAAAGAGGCCGCCAGAGGGCGGCCGACAACCGGCGCGAACGTAAGCGGGACAGACCCCGAGAGCCCGGGAGAGAGGACGCAGCGCTGGCCGCCCGAAAGCTAGAGCTTGTCCCGGGGCGGGTGGAGGGCGTCCGCCCCAGCCCTGAGGCATCCTCGTGGCACTTAGCTCCCGGTTTCGCATGGCACAGCACTGCACAACCGGCCCCGGCAGCAGACAGGGGGAGCGGGGGCGGGGAGAGGAGGCTGGGAACATATTGGCTGGCGTCTGCCGCCTTGGAGACAACACTAGCCACGCGATTTCCAGGTGGTTAAAATTCCATGGAGTCGCCGGCGGGGCCTGGTGGCCAGCAAGGGCTGCCCAGAGTGCAAGAGCGAGATCCTGGCTCCTGCGAAGGAGGGAAGCCGTGGACTGGCAAACCGAAACCAAGCAAGTGCTCAAAGAACAACAATGCATGAGTCGGTTTTCATTCCATACTTTGGAACAGAGGAAGTCTTTCGAATGTACAGGGAAAGCCCAGGAGCTGGAAAGGAAAGGCTGATACGCTCAAACCCATACAAATGGAAATAAAAATCTATCTCTGCATAGACCGTGACAACGTCCAAAGACAACAAATGGGTGTGTGGGAGACACTGGGGGAAATGCACTTGCGGTCACGATGACATGGATTTCAGCATGACTTACCACAATAACAGGGGGGAAAAAGTGTGTGTGTGTCCATAGCTATCCACTATACACCGAGTTCCACTACATCTGTACAATGCAACATTGTGTGTTGTGTGTGTTTGAAATATGTTAAATGATGATGATAAACTATAGTCCAATAACAAAAACAAAACAACCACCCAAAAGTCAAGATGTAGAACTTCCAATGTCAGGCATTAAAAAAAAAATTTTTTTAAATAGAGCTTCCCTGGTGGCGCAGTGGTTGAGAGTCCACCTGCCGATGCAGGGGACACGGGTTCGTGACGCGATCCGGGAGGATCCCACATGCCGTGGAGCGGCTGGGCCCGTGAGCCATGGCCGCTGAGCTTGCGCGTCCGGAGCCTGCACTCCGCAACGGGAGAGGCCACAACAGTGAGAGGCCCGTGTACCAAAAAAAAAAAAAAAGGGAAAAATATATATATCTGATAAGGGGTTCCTATCCAATCCCTAGCCCTAACCCTAAACAGTGCCCTAACACATAACCTAACCCTAACCTGTACCCTAATTCTAACCCTAACCCCTAACCCTGACCCTCACCCTCACCCTACTGTTTTTCCAAGTATAGTTCCTGCTTCTTCTTTTCTCAATTATTCTAACAAAGCCCACAAATGTCCTCAACAATCTGGCTTAAACTTTCTTGAAGTCCACACCCCATTATGAGCTTATGCTCTGGAACATTGATAAGGCGAAATACAGAGACCATCAGATGCACCTGTCCATGGGCTCAACATGAAGCCCACCACTATCTGTCATTCTCCCACCCATCACCCTGATGGGGAACTCTTGGTGTCATCACTGGTAACCTGCAAAGCAATATGACTTAAATCTCACCACTTCTTTTTCCCATCACCCATTGGGCGTCTCTCATAGATATTCCCCCCAGCATTATCATATGATCCAGTCTCCAGACATAATTCCCTCCAATTTTCTCCACAAAGGAAAAATAACATTTTAGTGCTTATGGCCTAACTCATTTTGCCTAGGGGTAAAGAGACCCTAACAACACATCCCCAGCCACTGAAACGTAAAGATACCGGTTATATTTCCTTCTATGTGAACAGGAATTTGTATGGGTTTCCTCCAGTCTACTAGCTCATGAAGGCCATGTCATATGCCAGTGTATCTGTTTAAATGCAGGCTCTGATTCCACCTGGTGAATAATGGGCTCACCTGGTTCTAGGTGTTGGATGCCATCCCTTCCCCTCCCCTGTCCCTCAGTGTATCAGCTCACGTTTCAGGTCCTGACTTTTCCTATGACTCTTGCTCATCCTGCTTTAGTTGACTCTCTTATTATCTACATTTAGTCAGTAAGGTTATTATTTAGTTTTCTCTATTAATATTATTGAAAAAGCTAGAAGCAATAGGGTACATTTGGGAATATGTTCATGAAATAGTATGGAGGAAAGGGCTTTTCATAAACAGCAGGTTCTACATTAGTAAATATGCAGGTGATATCGCAGGGCTGAGGAAGTGCTGATCTGCCCCAGACCCGCAGGTGTGACATCTCAGTGAAGGAGTGGAGCCAGGGTTACATGTACAAATGTGTCAGTCAGAGAAGAGAACTCGGATTGGTCTTTCTGGTTCCCAGGAGAGATAACATCACTGATGACATTGATTACACATCCAACACTAATGGCAAACCCACTATGAAGTTCAGACATGCTGTTACTATCGTGATCCCCAGTTTACATCCTTGCAGACTGAAATGCAGATGGTGAGGCCACATCCTCAGTGCCCACAGCGAGATGGGATGGAGCTGTGCTCTGCTCTCCAGCACCCCTTACTTATGTGACCTCAGGCACAGTCCCAGGACTCAGTGTCCCAGGGACTCGGGAAAGCTGCTCTCAGGTGGACATTTCAAGGGAAACTGCTTCCTGAAGTGGGGGCTTTCCTCTGACCATGACACCCTCATACTCTGCAAACCATTCAACGTGAAGGTTTACTTCTAAAAATCTTGCATGTTCTCTCACCCAGTGCGGTGGGAACTGTGTTCCCTGAGCTCCAATGTCACTGGCTGTGACAGGGAGAGTTAGAAATGAACACTTCTAGAGGGAGCGAGTCTGTGCACTGTGACCAGGTCACCTGCCCAGCATGTTGGAGTCCTGACGAGCTTCCAGGAGCTGTCTGTTCTTAGACCTTGGTAGCCCTGGAGATTCCTCAACGTCCACCCGCAAGGAAGGAGCCCTGAAGCTCGCGGTGTTCCTGCAGACACTCAGTTGTGCACAGGGAAAAAGCAGGACAGGCTACTCGGCAAGTCAGCAATGCTGGGAAAGATGACCATGTCAGCAGAAATGACTACCTTGTCCACACAATTACCTGTGTGGTTAGTTGTAATGAACAAATCCACCTCCAGAACAACTCTTGAAAATATTTAAGCTGTTTCCGGTGAAGAACCGGTCACCCCAGTTAAGTCAGACAGTAAATGTCTTGTGAATTATGATGAACAGTGAATTTTACACAAATTTGTCTGAATTCAAATTGGTTATTACATGTATGTTTTGTTTCCAACATTTGAATATCCAATAAATAAGCATGAGCTAATGTGGAAAACCAAAAATAAGAGTTTGTGTCTGACAACTTGGAGCTCCCTGAAGGTGAGGTGGAGATTTTTGATAAGCGAAGATATGTACCTCCGTGGGATTAAAGTCTCTTCCCAAAATCTACCATTGAGCCTTGAGCCTTGACCACAGCTGTTTCCCTGACCAGCCTTAAAGCATCGTTTCATTCCTGGACAAAGAGGCACCCAGGAATGTGAGGGGGACCCCGGGTGGGCGCTGAGTTCTCTGAGGGCACAGTCAGCACCCTCCTCACAGGGGGAGCCCCAGAGACAGGGGCCCCCTTTCACTACTTTTTACTTTTTATATAAAGTTCCCTCCCACATGAAAATATCCATGTAAGTCAGAAGATTAAAAAACATTTGAATTCAGGTATCTCCTCATACTTGAAGACACTTTCTGGGATTCATTAATCTTACCCACAAGAAGATGAATCAGCTGTGGTTCTTCCTCTTTCTGGTGTCAGCTCCCAGAGGTGAGTGTCTCAGGGATTCAGACATGAACACATGGGGAAGCTGCATCTGAGCCCATGAGTCACCATGGTTCTCTCTGTCCACAGGTGTCCTGTCCCAGGTGCAGCTGCAGGAGTCGGGACCCAGCCTGGTGAAGCCCTCACAGACCCTCTCCCTCACCTGCACTGTCTCTGGATTCTCATTAACCAGCTATGGTGTAACCTGGGCCCGCCAGCCTCCAGGAAAGGGGCAGGAGTGGGTTACTACCATGTGGAGCAGTCGAAGTACAGACTATAACTCAACTCTTTTTTTTTTGTTAACATCTTTATTGGAGCATAATTGCTTCACAATGGTGTGTTAGTTTCTGCTGTATAACAAAGTGAATCGGCTATACATATACATATATCCCCATATCCCCTCCCTCTTGCGTCTCCCTCCCTCCCTCCCTCCCTATCCCACCCCTCTAGGTGGTCACGAAGCACCAAGCTGATCTCCCTGTGCTATGCGGCTGCTTCCCACTAGCTACCTATTTTACATTTGGTAGTGTGTATATATATGTCCATGCCACTCTCTCTGGGACGAAATGAGAGAGTGGTATAACTCAACTCTTAAGTTGCGGCTCAGCATCACCTCCAAGAGCCAAGTCTATTTATCGCTGAGCAGCCTGACAACTGAGGACACAGCCGTGTATTACTGTGCGAGAGACACAGTGAGGGGAAGTCAGTGTGAGCCCAGACACAAACCTCTCTGCGCGGAGGCACGTAACCACCAGGGGGCGCGTAGGACCCAACAAGTACAGGGCTGAGCCCCAGCAGCAGGTGCAGATGGGGGCTGGGAGGGGATTCTTGTTAGAACCTGTGCTTTCTTCTTCCTGCCCAGGAGCTCCACCAGAGACCCTCTTCTATTTCCTAATGTTTCATCGTTGTGGTTTATGTCATGCTCACAAAATTGTGTGTGCATATATATTTTTTAATTTTATTTTTTTTATTGAAGTAGGGTTGATTTTAAACACACACTTAATGCTCAGCAGTTACAGTTGTTTTTTCTGCTTTATTTTTCTTTTTATCAAAGGATCTCAATACAACACCGAGGCTCACCATCCTTTTCCCTGTGAGTCTGAATCTCGAAACTGGTAAATATCCTGAGAAGGCACATGAGATTTTTGAGCATTATTCATTTCAGTTTTGTTTTTGTACATGTCGATGGAAGAGAAACGCCCTCCTGCTTTCAGTCAACCTTCACAGTTTGAATTCTGTAGCTTGTTTGCATTGGTATAGACACTAATGTCAGAATGTCCCAATACTTCATATGCAATGATCCTCATTAGTCACAGATCCCATATCTGCAAATTCACTTACTTGCTACCTTTTATTAGCACCCTAAAATAACTTCTGTCATTTCGTGTTCATTCATGGAAAATTGCAATGTGGCCGGTTCTTTGAGTCACCCAAAACAGACACACACACTTTCCCAGCTGAGGTCAGTCAAGGTGACACTTTCTTTTCTTGTTTCACCTACCATCATGGAAATGAGCACTTTCTGGGGTCAACCTAATGCCATGCTTTTCCCTTTCCTGTGATTTTTGGCAATTGTTTAAAGTACCCCTAGGCATAGGGCTGAAGAACAGTATAGCGTCCCTAAGCACAAATGGACTTAGGAGAAAATATCCATGACAGATCAGCTTCATTCAGGCATGAGTCATGTGGCCATGGGCTGTGGGATTGATATTCATATTTCCAATATAAATCTCATGCAAAAAATGAAGACAAAACTCACTGCTGCATATTTGAGGCAGCCTTGGAAACTTAGCTTAATTCCAACTGCAGCATGGCAAATGGGGTCTTATGGCCAAGAAGAGGGTGGGGTGGAATGGATTGAAAATTACTAACAAAAGAAATATAGGCTAAGGGGATTCTGGTTACATAGACTCAAAAGGATTCTTGCTAAAGGGAGACCAGGGTGATCAGATATCGCATGTGTGATAAGAGGTTTGATGGATTTGATCAAATATTGAGGGTGATCAGAGTTCAAGGGTAGGGAGTTCATATTAATCTGAGGTAGTGGTTTCTTGACAATACTTGCTCATGCAAATACAAACACAGAAGCCCACAGGTCAAGACTAGTTGAGAAGAGCATTTCAAGTAGCCTGTTGCCTAAGATGTGGTCAGGGATCATTGTCACACTTAAGGAGAGAAATGTTGAACACAAAAATAAACCAGGGATGAACACACACACACACACACACACACAGAGAGAGAGAGAGAAGACTAGATGAGGACTCATTGAGAAGAGGTCCATCTGCAAACAAAGGAGAAAGGACTTAGAAGAACCCAAACCTGCTGACACCTTGATCTTAGACTTCTAGTATCCAGGTCTGAGAGAAATATATTTCTGTTGTTTAAGCCACTCAGTCTGCTATTCTGTAATGGCTGCACCCACCTACTAGTACACAAATGATATAGAAACAGACAGATGTATATGGAAATAAAAGTATCATATTGTAAAGGAAAAATCACCCATTCTTCAGTGGTGACATGATGTTCATACCCAAAAAGACATATATGTGCCTATTATAACATTCTTTAGAATTTAGAATAGATGACAAATGATTTCTGGATAAATTAATGTCCAAATTATGTTGGTTTGAGTATAACTTGGAAATGAATAATATAAAAATTGATCAAAATTAAAGTGCAATTTTTCTTATCAAACAAAACTCGAATTTTTAAGGAAGGACGTTTTAAAGTAAATCCAAAATTTGTGGGGGTATTGCTATGTAAAGCGTTGTAAACATAGGATGAGAGGTGAAGAATTATGATATAGAGCAAGAAAATAACAGAGTACGTGCTATGGAACTGTGTTCACTACCTTTGTATGAAAAGGCCAACACAGTGTGATGAAGTGTGTAAAGCTGGTGTGTAACTAATGAGAAAGTGCACAGCATCTGTTTAACAAGCAGCTCAGAGTCAGAACACAGAAACAGAGAAGGTGCGCGGGGGCAAAGCGGGGGGCCCGAGGCGGCCGGGAGGGCACGAGAGGAAAAGTGAGAGGTGCCGGGCTCTAGGCGTTAGGATCGGATGTGCCCTCGGGAAGTTTCCACGTGAAACCCTGGGAGGGCAAGGAAGTCCTGATGTGTTTACTGTCACACACCTGCCCTCTGACTCTCCTTTGTCCAAACACTCCTGTTCTAGAAGGGCAGGACCTGTGGTCAGTGAACAGAAGCTGTGTCCACCATGGACCTCAGCCAGCACCCTCCTCCAGAGCCCCAGAGAGGGGCCAGCCATGACCATCTTTATATGGAAACATGCTTCCCACCTGCACATCACACCCTGGGCTCAAGGGGAAAACACAGCACCTGTGCTGTGCAGAGTCAGGGTTCTCACCTTCACTGACATAATTCTCTGAAAGTCAAAGATTTAATGAAAAAGAACATGAAATCCTTCGGGTCATTCCTCCTCTTGCTGGCATCTCTCAGCTGTGAGCATCTCCTGGGTCTGAGGAAGGTGGAATTATGGGGTGACGTCTGTGAAGTGGGTGCCACATTACTTTTCCTTCCCCAGGTGTCCTGTCCCAGGTGCAGGTGCAAGTGTTGGGCCCAAGACTATTGAAGACCCTCTACCTCACCTGCCCTATTTCGGGATTCTCCAACCAAAGAGTGCTGACTGCTGGGACTAGATCCCTCAGCCCCCAGGGAAAGGGCTGGGGTGACCGGGGTGCTTTGGTTCTGGGAATAGCACAGCACACAATCTGTCTCTCCAGAAATGACTCTCCACCTCCAGAGACACATCACAAATTTAGTTTTCCCACAAATTTGGTTTTCCCTGCAGCTCAGCTCAGGGCACAGACCTAGGACACAGCCCTGTGTTACTGTCCCAGGAGGCCCAGTGAGAAGTCAGGGTGAGTCCAGACAGGAACCTCCCTGCAGGGGCCGCACCAACCACCGGGGGCACTCAGGGTCATCAGGAACAAGAGGACCCATTTCAGGGCAGGGGCAGAGGATGTCATGGAGGGATTTTCTCTCAGAGCCTGTGGTTTCTCCACTGGATCACTGCCACCCCTGAAAGCCTCATCCACAGTGATTCCAGGGAACTTTCTTGTTTCTAAACTTGAGACGCTTTTCATGGATTCAGGCTTGTCTGTGTTTCCCCATCTATCTTTGGAAGAGCCGCACAGAAATATTTCTTCATGAGACCTTTATTTGAAGATTAGGTTACTACTTTCTGTTATTACTTGTCAAGTTTTTAATCGTTTAATGACATAAATAATTTTTACTGTTGAACTTTAAATCTGCTTTCCACCATCAGATGGATTTCCAATTCCTCTCATCCTGAAAATCTCTCCAGTCCTGTCTGATGCAATGCCTTTCACTTGAATAGTATGAGTCATGTTGATATTCGGAAATTGATGTCCATACAGCACTGCAGTCATTCTCTCCTCAGAGGACATTTTGAAATGTTGGCACACAGGCCTGGCTGTAACATGTGGGCTGTGTTGCCTGCACCTTGTTATCTAGATTGATAATAGGTAATTAGAGAAAACAGAGAGATAGATAAAAGGGAACAGAAACAAGTATATCCTAATCGTATGGAAAATAACCATAAAAACTGACTACATAACCCATATTTAGGGAGTGGTAAAGGCTCGAATGTGTAAAGATGATACAAGCACCCGTATGAAGTTATTTGTATTAACATAAATATTTTTAAAACTTTTGTAAATACTTTTCTAGCTCACTCCTCAATCACTTGGTGAGTGTCTGGTTTTCTCTCTAAGAAAACGACAAATATATTCCAATTGGTGGCCATTGGCATTCCTTCCAGCAAGCGGATGAGGGGCCTTTTGCTCTACATCATCCCCAGTATTTAACTTTTTTATTATTCTGTGCTTTAATTGTTGTAATAAGTGAATAGCAGTATTTCATCATCGTGTTATTTTATGTTTCCTTAATGAAGACTCCTTTTAAAACCTTTATCTCTTCTATGTGTAAGTATCTTCAAATCACTGGCACAGTGTACATTATTTTCATTTTTTGTTGCTGTTGTTGAGCTGTTAATTTGCTGTGTATTCATGATACAAGTCCATATAAATATGATACTAGAAAGCACATTCTCCAAGTCTGTGCTTTAATTCCCTTCTCAGTGAAGTTATTGTTACTGTTGATGTTGTTGTTTTCAGAACAGAAGTTTTAATGGATACAGAAAAATTACAAATTTATATTATGAATGATGTTTGGTGTATTATATCTAAAAATTCATCATGTAACTCAAGGGCACCCATAATTTCTGCCATGTCCATGCTCCAGGCCACTTTCAGGGATGGAAGGTTAAGTTCACCTTCCTGAAGGGAGGATGACCATGATGAGGTACCTGAAGTTATTCATTAAGGGAGATTTATCCTACCTTCCCCATTAGATATATTTATTCAATCTCTTTATATAAGTATGAATCAAGTTATTTGTTTCATATTTTCTGTGAAGGTTATATACTAAGGCATTTTCTTTGCTTCTATAATTCTGACCACTTGTCACCCAGGAGGAGCTCTTTCAGATTGTCTCCTGTATCCCCTTTATGGGTCCCCATCAATTTGTGTGAAGTTCCTTATTTTCTGGTGATACAAGAATCTTCAGAATAATCATATGTATTCTCTTCTCTGGCCCTAGAATTAGCCATGCCACAGCTGAGTTGCAGATCCCATTCTGGAGAATAGTAATAGGAATCAGAAGATTGGGGATTAGGATACTAATGCTTGTGTCTTGTCTACTGGGAGCATTAGCTCTAGACCCTATAAGGTAAAGGACCTTGGAAATATATCTGTGTGCACTACCCCACGTATACACACACACATCTGCAACTAGCTCTGTATCTCACCTTCTGACCTGTGTTAAGGTAAATGTGAGACAATACTTACATCTCCGATCCTAGTGCAATATCACATGGTTAAATCCAGTGTTTCCACCTTGCTTGTCTGTTACTTTCCATCCAACAGTGAGAAACCTGGCTCCACCGATGCCATCCAGCTACTAATTGTTCAATTCCATATGCACAGTAGTAACAGAATTCTTAGCCTGACTCCTGATGGAAATACCGTTATCCACGAGGCTCTAGTGCTTATGTGCAGTGGCTTAGAACTTAGCCTTTAGACTCCACTCATTTCCAAAGTCACTTAGGTCAAAACCTACTTTCCCACCTTCTTCAGCCATGTTAATTCATAGATTCACTATGATATTAGGTATCATCTTTACAGTGTGCCTCGTTCCATCCTTCAGTCTCTGAACTACTAAGTGAAATTTATATTTATACTAAAAAGGTTCTCCTATTACTGTGTATATTTTGACAGATTCAGAGTGTAATGATTCCACCACTGCAATTTCATAGAGAAGAATTTCACTGTCCTTAAATATTGCCCATGTTTCACATATCAAACATCTTCTTCCAAATTCCTGCTAAATGCTCATCTGATTGGTTTATATATAGACTTGCCTTTTCCCAAATGTGAACTAGATGAAACTGAACGTTTTCAGACCGATTTTTTAATTAGCAATATGCAGTTAGGATTCCCTCATGTCCTTTCATGGTATAATAGTTTAATATTTAGATTGCTGAATACAATTTCATAGCATGGATACATCGCTCATTATTTATCTGCTAATTTATGGAAGAATGTATTTGTGGCCTCCATTTTTTCTCAGTTGTAAATGAAGAGACCACAGTAATTCATGGGAAGTCTATGATGAGCTCTAAGTATCAAGACACTTGTGTAAATATTACGAGCATGACGTTGGGGTCCTACATTAAGCTCTGTCTAGGTGTGTAAGTGACTGCGGGGAGGAAGGGCTCTGATGCAGAGACCTCTCAGCTGACCCAGGCATCTTGCTGAAAGGATGTCAGAGCCCAAGCAGTGTCCACACGAGGTGGACACAAGGCCCAGCCCTCAGACCAGGCTGAGCCCCCAGCCTACAGTCAGGGTCACCCTCCCTTACACGTGAGTGTGCATCACAGGAGCAGGTCCTGCAGCTGAACTTGAGCCTCTCACAGCGACCCTGCATGAGGCAGGGTGGGCTTCTCCTCCAAGCCCTCCCTAAGCAGAGACGGTGAACAAAGTAAAGAGCTGCTGTCAGTGTAAACTGTCAGGGGTTGTGGCAGTGTTTTGTGCGTCAGTCAGCACCCGGAACATTCTTATTCATTTCCGCATGTGATCCTATTTCACCATTTCATATGTGGTAAATATATGGCACAGTGGGACTGGATGAGGGGACAAAGGTCACACTGTGAGCGGAGATGCTATGAAACAGTGCAGATCCAAGTCCAGGGCCAAGGTCCTCTTTCCGAGGATGCAGGAGGACCTAACAGCTCAGGCAGGAATCCTGAGCTGTCCCAGGTAGGAAGACACACCTGTGTTGATAGAGAGGTAACACCATCTGACTCACACTTTAGCAGGACCACGCTGACACTGGCAAGGTAGTTACTTAGGAGACGTTGGGACACTATTACACCCTAACCACACTCGACCTCAAGGCATCCGTTTCTAGTTTAATCTTGTAGTAGTTTTTATTCCATTCAGCAGCCTATGGCAGCATTAACAATCTTAGCCTTTGCTATTCTGTGAGCATTTGTCTATCCAAGATTTAAATTTGTTGCTCTCTTAGTTCTCTAATTATCTGATATAATGGTGAGATTTTGAGAATGTGCAACTTGCCCCATTTTGAGGTTGTTTTAAGAACATTAAAAAAGAAGCATTTTCTCAGGTTCTCATCTCTCTACATCTCCAAGACGAGTATCAGCTTTATTGTAACGCCCAGAAACTGGAAACAATTCCAATATCACACATCAGCTTAATAAATAAGCCAATCATGCTATGATCATTCTTTAAATGCAACCTGTTATTAAAACCAGGATTCTTGATACACACAATAACATGATAGTATTCACAACTATTTGTGCTGAGTAAAATAAGCCATAATAATAAGAATACATACAATATAATCCCACTTTTATAAATTCTAGAAAAGGAAAAGTAATCTGAGATAACAAGGAAAGATCAACGGTGATGTGGGGACAGGATGGAAGATAAGAAGGGACAGGAAGGAAGAAACCCAGAAACTACTGAAAATAATGAGAGGAATTGATTTGTTCTCTCCTGATAATGCTGATGCCTCCGTCAGTATTCATCACAGTGTTCATTCTGAGTGTGTGCGCTTTATTATATGTCAAGAAACTCATTAAAGTAATTACAAATAAAGAAATGCATGACTTGGGAGGTAAGGAGTGAAGGGAAGATACTGAAACATAAGAGACTCTTGAAAATACTTCTCATCAACCCTGACCCTCTCCATATATTTTAGGTAAACACTAGAATAGAGCAAAGTCATCATGACCTCATTACAGAAGGGGTTTTTGCAAACCTCACCCGGCAACTCCAGCTCTGTCCTCCAGTGGGTTCCAGGGAGCAGACTGGCCCAGAGCTCAGGTGCAGATGCTGGACCTCACGGTCACCCCATGTTTCTCCTTGGACACTACACACACCCTCCATTCTTCTGGGTGTAGTTTACACCCCTAATATGAGGGTAACAATGACAGCTACATCACAGGATGTGTGTGCATATGTAAAATGACATATGGGTCCTACGTGTTTACTGTGGAACAATCAAACAATGAAAGTTATATTTCCCAGATGCTATCAACACCACAAAATCCAAGGCTCTCACACCTGTTCTGAGACCCTGCCCTTTCGGAGGACGTTCAACGACATAGCCTCTTATAGACTATAAGGTCATGCAAATAGGGTCCTTCCTCTGTTGATATAAAGCAGCCCCAGCCCTGACCCTGCAGCTCTGGGAGAGGAGCTCCAGCCTGGGATTCCAACGTGCCCCCATTCAGGGCTCAGGACAGAGCACTCACCATGGACTTTGGGCTGAGCTGGGTTATCCTTGTGGCTATTTTACAAGGTAATTTATGGAGAGCAAGAGACACTGAGGATGTGAGTGGATATGGGTGAGGGAATCACTGGATGTGTGACAGTCTCCTGACCAGGATGTCTCTGTGTTTGCAGGTGTCCAGTGTGAGGTGCACCTGCTGGAGTCTGGCGGAGGCTTGGTACAGCCTGGGGGGTCTCTGCGACTCTCCTGTGCAGCGTCTGGATTCACCTTCAGTAGCTTTGACATGAGCTGGGTCCGCCAGGCTCCAGGGAAGGGGCTGGAGTGGATCTCAGTTATTAGTAGTAGTGGTGGTAACACATACTATACAGACTCTGTGAAGGGCCGATTCACCATCTCCAGAGACAACTCCAAGAACACGCTGTATCTGCAAATGAACAGCCTGAGATCTGAGGACACGGCCGTGTATTACTGTGCGAAAGATACACAGTGAGGGGAAGTCAGTGTGAGCCCAGACACAAACCTCCTTACAGGGAGACAGGAGGGGGGATGCAGGGGGCACTCAGGACATACAAGTGTGTGTTTCAGCCCCAGGAGCAGGTGCAGATGGTAGTTAAGGGCTGCTTTCCACTAAGGGTCTGGGGTTTCCTCTCCATGTAGCAGTTTTCCCTGGGGAACCTCTCTGGACTCATCCATGGTTCTTGACTTGCACTTTCAGTCTCTCAATTAGAAAGACTTTGAAATAGGGGAATAAATGTCATATAAGAAAGGCAGAGACTCAAAGATATATATTCAGCTTTTCCCTTGTCTAAATCTTGTCTAAATTGACCCTTTTAAATACTATTCCAGCGGATGTATAAAGAGTTAAACATATTCTTCCTTCCTCATTGTGATATCTCAGCCCTGCCCTACTGTAGACCAGCTGTCCCTGCCAGGATGCTGGCTGTTGACTTGCCTGCTAACCTCTTGCATGAGAAGCATAAATGCGCTGAGCAGCCCCGGATCCTCAGTGGGTCGCTGGGAAAGATGCCAGTTAGAGGGGACATGGGTGGGGGCGTTTCTACATGTGCTCCTTGCTTCCCGGCCCAATAGAATCCCTATATGCTTATATGAGACCTGCATCCTCTTCTACTGTGCAGTTTATTTTATGTCAAATATTCATCATCACAGCTATTACCAATAGACACATATGTAGTTGGCAGGGAAAGTTTAGCGTCAGGTGGATAATAACATGAATTTTCAGAAGCTGCTGAAAACAAATCTATTCTCCTTTCTTCACCACAGCATCTTACGTGAGCACTAAAATGCAGGAAAGTCCCACAGCTTCTCCTTCCAGGAAGAGTCCTGCAGCCTCACTATGCAGGCCCACCTCTGTCCAGGAACCCCTGCACGAGCAAAAATAACCAGGGTGGAGACGCCCAGGCCTGGACGGGAGGCCTCACTGTGTCCTGATGTGTGCTCTCCAGCACATCACTGCCAAGTCCAGGCTGCAGTTTAGCTTCACATCTGTAAGATGCAGGTAAACCGATACCTACATCACATGCTTGGTGTGCATATGTAGAAACAAAATAATAAAGGAGGCCTTGAGTGTTCGGATCCAGGGTAGGCCACCCCTAAATATGCCTCCAAGTGACTTAAGACAGAGCCCACTACAGGGACACTCTGAATTTCCTCCAAATCACCCTGAAATGAGAAATAAACCTCCCATGTGAAAGGTGCTCTCCCCCATTTAGGTGTGGAAGTGAAACGGTCCTTCACCTCATGCTCTCCACCTGCCTTTTTTCTGTAGAAACAATTTAGCCAAAGAATAAGTTTAATCTGAGAAGTGAGCAAATGCAGAAAGAAGGGAAAACTGTCCAACAAGACTAAAAACTAATAGTTTAGTTATTAAGCAAATCAAGGACCTTTGGTTCCTCCTCAAGGGCTGCAGATAATATTCTTGTCCATGTCCCATGAGCCGTCTTATAGATACTGAAACTCCCACCAGGAGGAAGAAGTTAACTGCATGATGACCAGACTGTAGCCATGACATAAGCTGCCACAATTCCAAGAACTGGCCTCAAGAAATGAGAACAAACCGACCCTGGACCTGAAGATTAACTCTACTTAAATCAATCAAGATGAGGCTGATCACAACACCTCATGACCAACTGCAAGACGACTGTCACAGCTGACTCTGCCGTTTCTGCCCGTAGCCCCGCCTTCCGCCTATAAAAGCCCTTTCCCACAGATGCTCAGTGCTGGGTGACCTTTGGAGAGAAGTCTGCCCCCCACCCCCGGGTGCAGGCAGCCAAAATAAAGCAAACTTTCCTTTCACCAACTTTGCCTCTTTATTGGCCTTTCAGCACCAAGCAGCCAGACCCTGCTTTCCTTTACAGAGGGACACTCTTATCACCAGGGATGGGGAATTCAGGCCTGGAAGTCTCTATGAACAAACCTTGCTCCTTCTTTAATGACTACGCAAGCCCAAACCCTGCTTAGGTTGTTCGCTATTTGAGCACCAAAAGCACACATTTCCTCCTTCTACCAATTCCTCACAAATATTGCATTTTGTCTAAAAATATAAAAGCTGCCTGCTTTGGTCACTTCTGGGTCCATTTCTATGGCACGTCCATGCACATGGTTAAATTTTTTTTCTTTTCTCCTGTTAATCTGTCTTTGTCAATTTTGTTATCAGCCCAGCCTCAGGAACTCAAGAGGGGCAGAGGAGGAGATTTCCCTCCTGACATGTCCCAGGTGTCTTCTCTTCAGCCTCACGTTGTACAACCTCTTAGGAACCTCAGTCCTCACAGCCACTGTCACTCTGTTGACATCACCTTGCCAGGTGTGTTCTTCTGGAATCTCTACTTTGCGTTTCCATCTCACCATTCGATATTTCTTCAAATCGGTATGAGATTTCAGTGTCCATTGACTGGATATACACAGTTTATTAATCATTCCCTATGAAAGGACATGTTGCTTTTTCCAAATTTCGGCAGATATCAATAAAGCTAACTGAGCATCGTGGGCAGGGTTTTCTCTGGACTAAAGTCTTACTGTCTTTCACAAACATACAAAGGAGCACTATTGCTGAAACATAGATAACAGTATGTTTAGTTTTGCAGGAAGCCCCCAAAATGTCTCCCAAGGTGCACCCCGTTCTGCATCCCCACCAGCTGTGAATGGACCCCCTGCAGCTTCACATCCTGCAGGTGTTTGAGGTTCTCAGAGTCCTGATCTGATCCACTCTTGTAAGTTTTCAGGGATATGTCCTTGTTCGGAACGGCACTTCCCTGTGACATATGTTCTCCCACAGCCTTATTTGCGAACTCTTTGTCTTTTTGGTCAGGTGTCTGTTAAGGATTTTAGCCCATTTTTTAAGACTTTTGTTTCTTTCTTATTGTTGAGTTTAAGGCTTCTTGCTACATATTAGATAACAATCACATATACTAGATATGTCTTTTGCAAATATTTTCTGCCAATCTGTAGCTTGCATTTGGGTAAATTTTAAATGTATTTTTTTTTGCTTCTCAATTATTTGTTGTTATGTTTCTATTACAATGAAAAGTGAAGTTAAACTTTCACTTCCTAAGCCATGGGAACTTCATGTGGGAACATGTCACAGTACACTCAAAGGCCTCTTTCAGATACTACAAGGATGGAATGGGTAAACAGAGGGGGGACTTCGTCAGAGATGCTCTTCTGGAAAAGTAGAAATGTACCAACGTACCCTCCTTCCTGTGTTGCTGGTGAGAACTGTGCTGCGTGTCCACAGAGACACAGATCCTTGATGAGAGAGTGAGATTTCATCAGTTAAAATGATCGTTTCCTAACAATAAATTTTACCCATGATGCATCTGAGTTTATGAATGATTATAACTTGAATGATTCAATGGATTTAGCAATGGTTGAAAACAAAATCAATACCTTGAATTATTATTATTAATTTTAATTTATGTTGCCCCAGAGAAGAATTTGACAATCACAATTTCAGTAACACATTTCCATTACTTAGACTTATACTTCTTAAATTTTAGATACCTTGTTGTTTCATAATAAATATTTCATTACATCCCTCACATTTGAAACTGGATTCCAAGTGGACCTAGAAGATGAAATGTGAGGATAGCGAATGTCTGTACATTCAGTAACATCTAAGACAACTAATTTAATATCACACGAGGGCATTGCTCATTTCCAAGTACACTTCCTGCTTCTTCTTTTCTCAATGATTCCAACAAACATACTAAATGAACTAAACCATCTGTCCTCAACGTTCCTGAAATCCACAACTCATTCTGAGCTTATACTCTCAAGATTTTATAAGGGAAAACACAGAAACCATCAGAAGGACCTGCCCACGTGGTCCCCATGAAGCCACCACCATCAGCCCTTCTCCCTCTTATCACGAAGGTCAGGCGCTCTTGCTGTGACCATCACTAGTAACCTGCAAAGCAAGATGACTGAAATCTCCCCACTTCTTTTTCCCATCACCCACTGGGTGTCTCTAATAGATATTCCCTCCAGCATTATCATATGACCTGGTTTCCAGACTGAATGGACCCCAATTATCTCCACAAAGGAAAAATAACTTTTTTCAGCTCTGGTGAACTAACACATTTTTCCTAGGGTTAAATGGACCCTAACAACACATCCCCACCCACTGAAACATAAAGACACCTGTTATATATCCTTCTATGTTAACATGAATTTGGATGGATCTCCTCTAATCTACCAGCTCATGAAGGACAGGTCAGATGCTGGGGCATCTGTTCAAATGCAGGCCCTTCTTCCACCTGGTGAATAATGGGCCCACCTGGTTCTAGGTTTTAGATGCCATCCCTTCCATTATCCTATCCCATGGCGTATCAGCTCAATTTTCAGTTCCTGACAACAGGGTGCAGACTTGTCCTTTGATTCTTGCCCATATTACTTTGTTCGGCTCTCCTATTACCGACATTCAAGCAGGCAGATCCTTTAGTATTGAATTTACTCTGCAAATATTATTGGACAAGCTAGAAGAAGTATCGTACTCTCTTCATGAAAGAGTATGGAGTAAATATCTTCTCACAGACGGCAGACTCGACATCAGTCAGTGTACAGGTGAAATCACTGGGCTGAGGGAGAGCTGACCTGCCCCAGACCCACAGTAGTGACCTCTCAGGGCAGGAGTGGAGCCAGCGCTACATGTACAGGGTGTCAGTCAGTGATGGGGACTCACGTTGGTCTTTCTGGTTCCCAGGAGAAGTAACATCACTGATGACACTCATGTCAACATCCAGCACCCCTGGCAACCCCACTATAAATTTCAGACATACCATTACCATCGTGATCCCCAGTTTACATCCTTGCAGACTGAAATGCAGGTGGTGAGGCCACATCCTCAGTGCCCACAGTGAGGTGGGATGGGGCTGTGCTCTGCTCGCCAGCACCATTTACTTATATGACCTCAGGCACAGTCCCAGGACTCAGTGACTCAGGGACTCAGGAAAGCTCTCACGTGGACTTTTCAAGGGAACCTGCTTCCTGAGGTGAGGACTTTCCTCTGACCATGACACCCACATACTCTGCAAGCCATTCACTTTGAAGGTTTACTTCCAAGAATCATGCATGTTCTCTCACCCAGTGCAGTGAGAACTGTGTTCCCTGAGCTCCAATGTCACTGGCTGTGACAGGGAGAGTAAAAATGAACACTTCTAGAAGTAGTGAGTCTGTGCACTGTGACCAGGTCACCCGCCCAGCATGTTGGAGTCCTGAGGAGCTTCCAGGAGCTGTCTGTTCTTAGACCTTGCTAGCCCTGGGGATTCCTCAACGTCCACCCGCAAGGAAGGAGCCCTGAAGCTCGCACTGTTCCTGCAGACACTCAGTTGTGCACAGGAAACAGGCAGGTCAGGCTTCAGGCCATGTCAGCAGTGCTAGGATCCATGACCATCTCAGCAAGAATGATTACCTTGTCCACAAAATACACGGTGTGTTTAGTTGTTATGAATAAATCCACCTCCAGAGTAACTCTTGATAACAAACTGTTTCAGGTGAAGAAATGTTCACCCAAGTTAAGGGACACACGAAGTCCCTTGTGAATTATGATAAACATTAAATTTTACCTCACTCTGTCTGAATTCAATGTGATTATTACATGTATGGTTTGTCTCAAATACTTGCACTTCCAGGAAATAAACATGAGGTAATGCAGAAAGGAAAAAACAAGAGTCTGTGTCTGACATCTTGGAGGACCCTGACTGTGTGATGGGTATTTATGTGAAATATATACATCCATGGGATTAAAGTCTACTGCCCAAATCTGCCGTTAATCCTTGAGCACAGCTGATTTCCTGACTAGCCCTTCAGCATCATTTCATTCCTGGACACTGAGTCCCCCAGGCATAGGGAGGGGACGCCAGGTGGCGGCTGAGTTCTCTGAGGAAACAGTCAGCAGCGTCCTCAGGTGGAGTCCCAGAGACTGGGACCTCCCTTCACTACTTTCTGCTTTTTATAAAAAGGTCCCTCCCTTATGCAAATATCCCCTTAGACCACAAGGTAAAAACAAAGTACCTGTTCACTTAAATTCGGGTTTCTCCTCATGCTTGAAGAGAATTTCTGGGCTTCAGGAATCTCATCTGCAAGAAGATGAATCCACTGTGGTTCTTCCTCTTCCTGGTGTCAGCTCCCAGAGGTGAGTTTCTCAGGGATTCAGACGTGAACACCTGGGGAAGCTGCATCTGAGCCCATGAGTCACCGTGGTTCTCTCTGTCCACAGGTGCCCTGTCCCAGGTGCAGCTGCAGGAGTCGGGACCCAGTCTGGTGAAGCCCTCACAGACCCCCTCCCTCACCTGCACTTTCTCTGGATTCTCATTAACCAGCTATGCTACAGTAGCCTGGGTCCAACAGCCTCCAGGAAAGGGGCTGGAGTGGGTTGGGGGGATAGATAGTGATGGAAGCGCATATTATAACCCAACTCTTAAGTCCCGGCTCCGCATCACCACGGACACCTCCAAGAGCCAAGTCTACTTATCGCTGAGCAGCCTGACAACTGAGGACACAGCCGTGTATTACTGTGCAAGAGACACAGTGAGGGGAAGTCAGTGTGAGCCCAGACACAAACCTCCCTGCACGGAGGCCCGTTACCACCAGGGGTCGCACAGGACCCAACAAGTACAGGGCTGCGACCTGCAGCAGGTGCATATATGGGCTGGGAGGGAATTCTTGTTAGATCCTGTGCTTTCCTCTTCCTGCCCAGGACCTCTACCAGAGACTCTGTACTGTATCCTAATGTTTCATTGCTGTGGATTATGAAGTGTCTAAAAATTTTTGTGTGCATATACATATTTGCTTTTTATTTTTATTATAGCTGTGTATATATATATTCATATGCACAGACACATATAATACTCAAGAATTAAGGTTGTTTATCATTTCTTTATCTTTTTCTCAAAGGAGCTCAAAAAAACCCTGCAGCTCACCATAATTTTCAATTTCAGCCTGAAGTTTGTGAAACGTGTAAATATCCTGACAATGCACATGAGATTTTTAAACAGTATTAATTGTTGTTTTGTTTTTGTAGATGTGGAAGGAAGAGACACACCATCCTGCTTTCAGGCAACCTGTACAGGCATTCTGAATTCTGCAGCGGGCAGTGTTATAGACTCTAACGCCAGAGCGCTCCAATACTGCACATGCAATTATCCTCGTTATTCACAGATTCCAAATCTGCCAATTCACCTACTTCTAGCTTTTATGAGCACCCTAAAATAAATACTGTCATTTTGTGGTCATTCACAGACATTAAAAATGTGGCCGGTTGTTTGAATCAGGCAACACACATGCGTGCACTAACACACACACACACACACACATACATACACACACACACACACACACACACACACACACACATTTTCCCAGCTGAGGTCAGTCAAGATGATGCTCTCTTTAATTGTTTCAACTCCCGTCCTGTAATTGAGCACTTTCTGGGGTCAAATTAGTGCCATGCTTTTCACATTTCCGTGATTCTTGGCGATTGTTTAAAGTAGTCCCAGGCATAGGGCTGAGGAACAGTCTAGCGTCCCTACGCACAAGTGGCTGTGAGTGGACTTAGGGAAAATATACATGAGACATCAGCTTCATTCAGGCATGAGTTATATGGCCATGGGTGCTGAAAATGATACTCATGTTTCCAATATAAAGTTCATCGGAAACCTGAAGACAAAACTCGTTGCTGCACATGGGATGCAGCCTTGGAAACTTCACTTAATTCCAAATACAGCCTGGCAAGTGTGGGCTTATGGCCAAGAAGAGGGTGGGGTGGAGTGGACTGGAAATTATTAACAGAAGAAATACAGGCTAAGGGGATTCTGGTTACATAGACTCAAAAGGATTCTTGCTAAATGGAGACCAGGGTGATCAGATACCGTGTGGGTGATAGGAGGTTTGATGGCTTTGATCAACTACTGCGGGTGATCAGAGTTCAAGGGTAGGGGATTCTCATTATTCTCACTTAGCAGGGCTCTTCACAAAAACTGGTCATGCACATATAAACAGAGAAGCCCACAGGTCAAGACTAGTTGAGAAGAGAATTACAAGGATCCTGTTGGCAAAGGGGTGGTCAGGGGTCTTTGTCACACTTAAGAAGAGGAATAATGAACAGACAAGTAAACCAGGGATGCACACAGAAACACAGAGAAAAGACCATCTGAGGAGTCAGTGAGAAGACGTCCATCTGCAAGCAAAGGAGAAAGGTCTGAGAAGGACCCAAACCTGCTAACACCATGACCTTAGACTTCTTGCCTCCAGGCCTGAGAGGAATCCATTGCTCTTGTTTAATCCACCAGTCTGTTATTCTGTAATGGCCACACTAGCCAACGAGTACACCTATAATATAGACGCAGATAGACATATATGGAAATGTAAGTATCGTATTGGAAAAGGAACATCACCCATTCTTCAGAGGTGACATGAAGCTGTGTCCACTCTGGATCTCAGCCAGCACCCTCCGCCAGAGCCCTAGAGAAGGACCAGCCATGACCATCTTTATATGGAAACATGCTTCCCACCTGCACATCACGCCCAGGCTCAAGGGGAAAGCACAGCACCTGTGCTAGTCAGAATCAGGGTTCTCAACTTCACTGACATAACTCTCTGAAAGTCAAAGCATTGATCAAAATGAACATGAAAATCTTCTGGTCATTCCTCCTCTTGCGGGCATCCCTCAGCTGTGAGCATCTCCTGGGTCTGAGGAAGGTGGAGTTACAGGGTGACATCAGTGAACTGGGTGTTTCCTTGTTTCCCCTTTGCCAGGTGTCGTGTCCCAGGTGCTGGTGCAGGAATCGGGCCCAGGACTATTGAAGACCCTCTCCCTTACCCGCTCAGTCTCTGGATTATCCATCACAAACAGTGCTGGCTGCTGGGACTGGATCCCTCAGCCCCCAGGGAAAGGGCTGAGGTGACTGGGGTGCTTTGGTTCTGGGAGTAGCACAGCATACAAGATGTCCCTCCAGAAATGTCTCTCCACCTCCAGAGACACCTCACAAATTCAGTTTTCCCTGCAGCTCAGCTCCGTGATGACCTAGGACACAGCCCTGTGTTACTGCCCCAGTTGGTTCAGTGAGAAGTCAGGGTGAGTCCAGACACGACCTGCAGGGGCCTCCCCAACCACCAGGGGGCGCTCAGGGTCATCAGGAAACAAGAGGACCCATTTCAGGGCAGGTGCAGAGGTTGGTATGGAGGGATTCTCTCTCAGAAGCTGTGGTTTCTCCACTGGATCATTGCCACCCCGGAAGCCTCATCCACAATGATTCCAGGGAACTTTCTTGTTTCTAAACTTGAGACGTTTTTCATGGATTCAGGCTTCTCTGTCTTTCCCCATCTATCTTTGGAAGAGCCGCACAGATATATTTCTTCTTGAGACCTTTATTTGAAGATTAGGTTAATACTTTCTGTTATTAGTTGTCAAGTTTTTAATCGTTTAATGACATAAATAATTTTTACTGTTGAACTTTAAGTCTGCTTTCCACCATCAGATGGATTTATCCTACCATCCCCATTAGATATATTTATTCAATCTCTTTATATAAGTATGAATCAAGATATTTGTTTCATACATTGTGTTAAGGTTATATACTAAGGCATTTTCTTTGCTTCTGTAATTGTGACCACTTGTCAGCCACGGGGAGCTCTTTCAGATTGTCTCCTGTATCCTCTTTATGGGCCCCCATCCATTTCTGTGAACTTCCTTACTTTCTGGTGCTACAAGAGTCTGCGGGATAATCATGTGTATTCTCTTCTCTGGCCCTAGAATTAGCCATGCCTCAGCTGAGTTGCGGATCCTTTTCTGGAGAATAGTAACAGGAATCAGAAGACTGGGTATTAGGATACTAATGTTGGTGTCCTGTCTACTGGGAGCATTGGCTCTAGACCCTATAAGCTAAAAGACCTTGGAAATATATCTGTGTGCACTACCCCACATATACACACACACGTCTGCAACTAGCTCTGTATCTCACCTTCTGACCTGTGTTAAGGTAAATGTGAGACAATTCTTACATCTCCAATCCTAGTGCAACAACACATGGTTAAATTCAGAGTTTCCTCCTTGCTTCTCTGTTACTTTTCCATCCAACAGTAAGAAACCTCTCTCCACAGATTCCATCCAGCTACTAATTGTTCAATTCCACATGCACAGTAGTAACTGAATGCTTAGCCTGACTCCTGATGGAAATACCGTTATCCACCAGGCTCTAGTGCTTACGTGCAGTGGCTTAGAACTTAGTCTTCAGACTCCACTCATTTCCAAAGTCAAAACCTACTTTCCCTCCTTCTCCAGCCATGTTAATTCATAGATTCACTATATTAGGTATCATCTATACAGTGTGCATCGTCCACCCTTCAGTCTCTGAACTTCTAAATGAAATTTATATTTATATTAAAAAGGTTCTCCTATTACTGTATATATTTTGACAGATTCGTAGTGCAATGGTTCCACCACTGCAATTTCATAGAGAAGAATTTCACTATCCTTAAATATTGTCCATGTTTATCTTATGAAAATCCTTCTCCCAAATTCCTGCTAAATGCTCATCTGACTGGTTCATATATAGACTTGCCTTTTCCCAAAGGTGAAATAGATGAAACTGAACGTTTTCAGACCGATTTTTTAATTAGCAATATGCACTTAGGATTCCCTCATGTCGTTTCATGGTATAATAGTTTAATATTTAGATTGCTGAATACAATTTCACAGCATGGATACATCGCTCACTGTTTATCTGCTAATTTATGGAAGAACGTATTTGTGGCTTCCATTTTTTCTCTATTGTAAATGAAGAGACCACAATAATTCATGGGCAGTCAATGATGGAGCTCTAAGTATCAAGTCACTTATGTAAATATTACGAGCATGACCTCTGGGGTCTTACATTAAGCTCTGTCTAGGTGTGTAAGTGACTGCTCGGCCCACAGGGCCTGCACCCACTCACCCTGCTTACTCATGGGCAGCACTCCCGCCTCCCACCATCAGTCAGTGTTGGTCACAGAGAATGTGGTCATGACCAGGACCTGCAAACTCCACCCAAATGAATGAGGTTCCCCAGGGAGCTCTGTGTGGACGTGAAAACCACCCCCAAGTCGTATGTATTGTTTATGACTACAGAACTTTGACTCCAATTTGCATGCTGTTCTTCTGATCCTGGTGAGTTCAGCTGGACCCGAGCTGTTGGGTGGACTCCCTTTTGTTCTCTGTGACTTAGAAGCCTAGCCTGAAGGCAGCCAGGCTGTTTTCTTGGCCGTTTTTCTCCTGGCTCACTGCCTAACCTTTAATGCCTTACCACTCTTATGGTAAGAAAACAAAACGAAAATGAAAACAAAACACAAAAGTCAAATCCAACCAGGAAAAGATAGCTTATGAGAGAGATAACCTTGAGATCTCAGAAAGATCCAGTGTAGCCAGGCCAACCTGCTACTCATTGCTACTCACCACTACCCCCTCCCCGCCCCCCCCGCCTTCTGATTACCTCTTGACCTTTGATTGGAGGCTGTTTTCATTGATTTCTTATGGTGAGGATGCTGGAGAAGAGATGCTTCTCTCACTCAGAAGGAGATCCTGGGCCCATATTTTCACTTCAGCTGCTCAAATGACAGGTTTAAATAAGGATGAAGAATCCAAAAGAGGAATTCAGGTGGGTACATTATACAGAGACAAGATTATTTTTATATCCTCTTCACTCTTCATGCTTCAGAAGTCGACCCATTAGCACTTTGGCTCAGTGTTCTCCTGCTCCTTGTCCCAAACCTGCCCCCATCTTAGGAGGGAGTGGGTGCGAGGGTGGGAAAACCCAGCTTCTTCGATAGGTACTGTAACACAAAGCCAGTGAATTGCAGGCAAAAACCACTTCATCATAATTTGCAGGAAGCTCTGTCCTGGTGTTTTTTTTTTTTTTTTGGTACGCGGGCCTCTCACTGCTGTGGCCTCTCCCGCTGCGGAGCACAGGCTCCAGACGCGCAGGCTCAGCGGCCATGGCTTACGGGCCCAGCCGCTCCGCGGCATGTGGGATCTTCCCGGACTGGGGCACGAACCCGCGTCCCCTGCATCGGCAGGCGGACTCTCAACCACTGCGCCACCAGGGAAGCCCTACCTTTGACTTTTAAATGAACACTGAAATCAGCCTCTCTGGGGTATCTCGCTATTTTCTTCTTTCAGGTGCTATGGGACACCTTCAATCCTTTTTAGAGAAGGAGGACTGGAGCAGTGCCCTGTGCCCTTCTGGCAGGAGAGAAGCTCATGCACTTTATCGTTTCTCTCTCCCATCTTTTGTCTGAGGGAATCCCAGAAATAGCTATGATGGTAAAATATGTGAACGGCTTACTATTTATATCTGGTCTTCAGGTGCCATAATAATCATAATACATATAATTAAATATGTCCAACTAAGTTGGTGGTAAGTCTTATCTCATTTCAATGTTACTGTTCGTATTTGAAAATCCAGGATAGTTTCATCTGGAACCGGCTGTTCTGTCATTCATCAGAACTGGCTTTCTGGAGAACTGTGTTGTGCCTCCGTGATCATGCTGTGCACCCCATGCTGGAAGCTTCACTCCCCTCCCAGTGGGAGCGCAGCTTCTCATTTCCTCAGCCTTCTGTTCATGATTTATGGATCAGATGGAGGATGATGTTGGCTCCATCTGGAAAGTGGGTCAGGCAGTCTTTGAGGAGACACATTGGAGGTCTTGAAATAGTGCTCTGGATACAGACTCCATAAGTAGAGAGACTGATATGGAAGAGGAGAAAGGGCTGGACTCTCCGGAAGTGAAATCAGATTTCTCCTAGAGTGGACTTCGTCAAAGACAGAGGCTCAGCACAGTTGAAGGCAGGCATTAAAAACCCTTTCTGATCTCAGATACCTCCCTCAGAGCCCTGTCTGAGCACCGAAACTGGCCACAAGTAGACTGTTGGCCATTGGGCTAAGTCAGTCAGAAAAGCTGACTGTGTTACCGAGGAGGAGTAATATCTTGGCACCTACTGGAACAGTTACACCATTTCTTTGCCAGACTTGTCAGTCCAATGAATTGTAAAGGGTGAGGGGTACCCTATCCCATGCTCATACCTCCCCCCAACCCAAGGAGGTCAGCCATCTCCCTGAATCCTGTGTTCATAATTTCCTTGTTTTTATTTTCATCTGTGTGAGGATAACACAGTTCATTCATCTGTTCTCCTGTGGACAGGCATTCAGGATTTCCAGGTTTGTGCTGTTTAAACAGTGATGTTATTAACATTCTTGTATATATTATAGGGTATACATGGGACAGAGTTTCTTAGGTGTATATATCAAGAGTGAAAGTGCTAGACCATAGAGTAGGTGAATGTTTGGCATTACTAGATAATCCAAAATTATTTTCTAAAACGATCATACTAATTTACATTTCTACCAGCAGGGCATAAGAGATTTTGTGAATCCACATCTCCTCCATCCTTCCCACAACCAGTGCCAACAACTTGGCATTATTGGACTTTTTAATTTTTGCCAATCATATAGATACAACTCATATGTCTCGTGTTTTGATTTGCATTTCCACGCTCACTAATGAGGTTGAACATTTGCTTTATGTGTTTACTGGCCATATGTGTTTCTTCTGTTTTGAAATTTCTGTTCATGTCTTGTGCTCATTTTTCAGTTGGGATATAAGTACTTTAAACTGATACATAGGAACAGTGATTTTTCTAAGCAATAGAATTAAGTTTTATTCTAAAATTAGGATTCTACTCCCAAATGAAGTTGGCACACATTATTTTATATATTAATATTATTCTTACTCTAGGAAAACCTTAATTGCATCTGAAATTCAGAGGGTATGAATGGGCAGCCGCATTCACGACCTTTGGAATATTACAATCCTGAATTCAACAATTTTCAACCATCTCAACCATTATCATCCTGCTTTCCCCATCCACTTCTAGTCTAAACCACCCTTGTCTCTCACTTTGACTAATGCAACAGCTTCCTAACTGGTCTCTCTGCTTCTATTCTTGCCCTCCTCAGTCAGTCTCTATAGCAGCCCCCATGATTTTGTTACTCCTGTCAAAACCCTCCCATGACTTTCAATTGCCCTCGTAATAAAACCAAAACTCACTGCCACAGTGCAAAAAGCTCTATGTGATTTGATTGTTGCCTTCTCTCTCCATCCACCTTTCCTTGACCTCTATCCACACAGAAATTTTTGCTGTTCCTGGGACAGACCAGGCTTGATACTCTCTCAGGGGTTTTATGATCATTATCTTCTGCTGGGAAAGTTGTTCTCCTGAGTCTTCCCATGTATCGGTCTTTCACACCGTTCACTCTCCTACTCAATGCCACTTAACCAGAGGTGCTTTCCCTGACCTCCAATCTTGATATATCTTCTTATCCCACTTTATTTTTCCTCACAGGACATATTACATCTGAATGTAAGTGCCACAATGGCAGAAACTTGACTTGTTTCCTGCAGCATCACTTTTATATAGAATGGTGTCTGGCACATAGTGGACCCCCCAATAGGTATTTGTTAAATAAAATAAAATAATAAATAATGTAGATGAGAATGCTACCCAAAACTTCTTCGGTTGTTCACCTAGATGTTCACAGATAGCATTAAATCAGCATAGGTAAACCATTATCATACAGAATCGTTTCTAAGAACTAAGATGCTTCTAGCTAGAATCAGGCTGATTCTAGAAAATCAAGTCAATCTTGGAGAATACCTAGAGTTGGTAGTTCTTTTTTTTTTTTTTAACAAACTTTATTAGGTACATTTTACATATCGCCAGTTTCTAGTGTAAAACTCAAATGATTTTAAATAACTTTACTGAAAATAACTTTACTGAGTGGTACAGCTACCATCATCAGTTTTAGAACATTTTCATCCCCCTCAGTAAGATTCCCTTGTGCCCATTTATAGGTGATTCTTTTTTTCTTTTTTTTTTCCTACAGTTGATTCTCATTCCCATTTCCAGCCCCAAGCAACCACTAGTCCACCTTTTGTCTCCATACATTTACCTTTTCTGGACATCGCATCTCAATACAACGTGTGGTCTCTGGGTCCAGCTTCTCTCACTTAGCATAACGTTTCTGAGCTTTATCCGTGACACGGCATGTGCGGGCAATTTGTTCATTGCTATGGCTGACTAGGATTCTGCCATATGGCTGTACCACACTGTGTCTATCCATTCCCCAGTTGATGGGCCTTGTCCGTGGTTTCTGGGCTCCGGCTACTGTGAGTAAAGCTGCCGTGAACATTCATGTGTGTGTCTTTGTGTGGACATGCTGCTTTCATTTCTCTTGGGCAAATGCCCAGGAGTAGAGTCGTTGGGTCACACGATAGTTTATGTTCAGCTCTTTTGAGAAACTGCTAATCTGTTTTCCAAAGTGACTGTGCCACTTTACACTCCCACCAGAAGTATATGAAGGCTCCTGTTTTTCCACATCCTCACCAGCATTTGTTATCATCTGTCTTGTTTATTATAGCCCTTCTAGTGGGTACGTAATGGTATCTTGTGGTTTTGATTTTCATTTCCCTAAAGGCTAATGACGTTGAGTATCTTTTCATGCGCTTATTAGCCAATCGTATATCTTCTTTGGAGAAATGTCTATTCAAAGTGTTGGCAGTTCTTAAAGGTCTTAAAGGAGAGGAAGCGTATTTGTGGAAGTTTTCTCAATACACAGAATTAACTTCTACAAAGGCAGATATAGGATGGGAGTGTGCAAATTACTTATAAAGGAAGAGTGTAAACAGCATAGCTTTGTTAGAATGGAGTATCTCCAAAATGTAGTGGAGGACTAGTGGGATGGGCAAAAAAAGTTAGTAAATGGCCTTGAATGCCAGGTTGAGTAATGCAGTGTGAGAGGAGTGGTAGCACAAAGAGATTGGATTTTGATGCCTAAAAGAAGTACTTGGGTTAAATATGCCTGCACTAGTTTTCTTGTTTGTAGGGACATAACAGGATATATTCCTCAGTCTATTATAGGACTGTAGGAGAAGAATAGATTCCAATGACCATTTGGTTCATTTGTCTATCCAGGCAGAATTAAATATAGCTCATTTCTGATACATGGATATAGTTTCTACTGGAGATCACAAATTATTCTTCAAGGAAAGTTATTCTCTTCTGCTCTTGGCTAATCCATTTCAATTAAAAACAACCCTGACATTCAGAAAAGCCTTCTTACTGCTTTCTTCTTTCTTTCTTTTACTTTTCTTTATAAATTTATTTATTTATTTGGCTGTGTTGGGTCTTCGTTGCTGCACGCAGGCTTTCTCTAGTTGCGGTGAGCGGGGGCTACTCTTTGTTGCGGTGTGCAGGCTTCTCATTGTGGTGGCTTCTCTTGTTGCGGAGCATGGGCTCTAGGTGCGCGAGCTTCGGTAGTTATGGCTCGTGGGCTCAGTAGTTGTGGCTCACAGGCTCTAGAGTGCAGGCTCAGTAGTTGTGGTGCACGGGCTTAGTTGCTCTGCGGCATGTGGGATCTTCCCGGACCAGGGGTCAAACCTGTGTCCCCTGCATTGGCAGGTGGATTCTTAACCGTGGTGCCACCAGGGAAGTCCCTCTTACTTCTTTCTTCACTTTTAGTTACATTTTAATTTTTTACTCTAAAATATCTGATTTGGGATATAAAAACGAACAATTGAGATAGCTACTTTTCGTCACATTCGGTCTTCATGATACTGCAGATTCTTGAAAACTGTTTCTCTTTTTAGCCTTTGTTCCCTAGTCTGCTTTTTCTATGCTCATGAAGAACCCATCCCTCCGCACACACTGTGATAAGTGATGGCCATATAGACTGGAAGCCAGCCCCATCACCCAAGAACATTCACTGACACAGTGAACAAAAGGAACTGAAAGCTTCCTGTGCCAAAACTTCTCTAAAATTCTCCTGTGTTTGAATAGGGAGTTGTTGGTAAAGACCAGGCAAAATTTTCCCTGAAACTATTGATTCCCAAGGGTAAATCAAAAGGACAAGTGGAAATGATTTATATATGCCACAGGACTCAGGCTTCTGCCTCAGACCTACTTAAATGCTAGTACCGAAAGCAATCAAAAGAAGACACTTCTAAGTAAACGTCAATAACTGTCTCACAGGTATGGACGTTCTCTCTTCCCTTTCCCTGGGGACAACCCAGACTTACAGCTAATCTGTCATTGAGCACTTACTGTCTGTAAGAGGAGGAGAAAGAGGAGGAAGAGGAGGAGAGACCAACTGACCACAGATTAGATAGGAAATCTTAAAGTAAATTTCTTTGCCTCCTTTTTTTTTTTTTTTCTTTAGGGATAGCAGCAGAGGTCTGGAGGAAACTTTTTTTTTTTTTTAAGTAGGCATACATAATATTACTGTTAAAATAAAACGATAGATTTGCAGAACTGTTTTGTACCTGGATTCATATTTAGGTTTGTCATTTTCTTAGCCTGCGGCTATTCCTGAAACATGTGCAGTGATTGTCTTCTTTCACATTTTGTTGGCATATATTTCCATGTTATGTTTCTTTGTTTTCCTTTTCCATACAATCCTGATGTTAAGATGATGTCTGCAATTTCAACAATATCAACGTTACTGGATTAATTTCCTTCAAGTTTTTTAAAATAACAGCAAAAAGTTTATAAGCAGCTTACTACTCTAAACTTGTTCTTTATAAGTTTGTTTGGATTTACAAGTTTCTGCTCTTCATCAATGAGGAACTGTCATTAGTTAGTGTATCCTATGTGTGCATGATCCTGGGCACTTGAAGATCTCAACTTGCAGAAGCTCCTGTGTTCGGATGGAGAGACGAGTCCTAAACTGATCATGAAGTAAACCCCCATTATGCCCAAGGTACTATGCTGATGAAAGCTATATCATGAATTATAACAACATATGGGTACACATGGTGTGAGGGGCTTCCCTCCAGCAAGGCAAGCAGGCAAAATCGAGCAGAGACAAAATAATCCATTTCCCATCTTTTGCTATCCACAAAGTCCATATTTCGGTAAACTTTGTTTCAAATTTTTTGGTTGTTCTTATTTCTTAATAAGAAAAAGAGACGATCCTTGCATTGAATGGAGTTGAGCTTTGAATAATTAATTTGGTGTAATTTTTTTGTGAAGGTCGTATTGGTCCTTTCCTGCACTGCTGAATGTCAGGTCAGTGTCATGGGACATTGTTTGGAGACATACTTCGCCTCAGCACATTCAGGATTCTCCTAACATAAGTGCCATTTCCTGGCGTTTTCTTCCCTTGTGATCAGGAAGTTCTTCAAGTGTCTTTAGTTTACAGAACCATTTTGTGTGCATGGGGGTAAGGGGATTAGGGAAACTAGCAATTTGGGTCAAAGCCCTAGTGACTCTATAGATGATACTGCGTTTGCACTTCACTGGGAATGCAAGAACAGCCCAAGTCATGACTTCACAGTGAAAAACAGAGGAGACGACTCTGGAAAGAGCAGGAGTGTTGTTAGAAGCGATGCTGACAGGGAGTAAGAGTTTTAAGGGTAAACTGGAGGCAGATGAGAATAAACTGCTAAGTAAAAAACATAAACATCTTGAGTAAGCTTTCTCAGTTAGAAATAGTTTTTTTTTCTTGCTAGATTTCAGGCATATTTTCATCCCTTAATTTGACTTTCTCCTCTTTCCACATTAAATGGATGGAAAAGTGTTACCAAAAAGTCAGGGGTTATAATGATGAAAAGCACATCTCAGAGCAGTGGTTCTCAAAGTGTGTTCCCTGGACCAGCAGTTTTAACATCACAGGGGAATTTGTTAGGAATGCAAATTCTCAGGCCTTATTCTAGACCTACCAAGTCAGCAGTTTTGGGGCTAAGGCCACTAATTTGTGCTTTGACAAAAGTTCTCCAGGTATATCTAGTGTGTATCAACATTTGAGAACCACTGGTGTAGTGATTAAGGGTATGACATCTGGAGCCAGATAGCTGTAGTACTTAGGGCAATTCATTTGTTTGTTTGTTTCCCATCTGTAAAATGGTAGCTGTACCAAACTCACAGTGTGGTAATGGAGACTAAATGAGCTAAAGTGTGTAAAATCCTTAGAGCAATGCCTGGCCACTGTAAGTGCTATATAAATGATTAGGTGATGATGATAATCTCTTTATAGGTGTTATTTTCATTTTTTCCCCCCACAGGGTACATTTCACAATTTACAGCACAGTTTTTTGTTTACCAGGAGAGCTTCTCCCCTATTATCTTAGAGTTATTTTCCATGGCTCAAAGCAGCATTTCTCAGCATGTGTTCCATGGCTTATTTGCATCAAAACCACCTGTGGTGCTTATTAAAATGCAGATTCTTAACTTCCCCCCAGACCTACAGCAGTGATCAGAATTCTCTAGTGACTCTTCTTCACCCAGAAATTTCAAAACCACCACCCTTGGATAACAAAGACTATGATCTTCATTTTGCAAATGGGAACGTGAGGCACAGGGGGTAGCATAAGCTCAGGGAAATCCAGAATCTCAGTAAGACCACGAATAAGAACTGGATTTCTGATTTTGTGTTCTATTGACAGATTATGCTGCTTCTTTGTGGCTTTATTTGCTTTATCAAGAATTTGATTCGGGTTGTGCCACTTTGTTTACTGAGACCTAGCATTATTTAACCTAAAAATAACATTTACATTATAAATCTAGAACTATCAAAAATGATGAGTTCCGAAAAATATACCTGGACCATTATCCATCACTCAGCTAAAACTGTTTCAGTTGTGGCTGTATCTAATACATCACTATTTTTTTTTTAAGTTAAGTATTCTTAAAAATTAATTAAATTTTTTTGGCTGCGCTGGGTCTTCGTTGCTGTGCCTGGGCTTTCTCTAGTTGCGGACAGTGGGGGCTACTCTTCGTTGCGGTGTGTGGGCTTCTCATTGCGGTGGCTTCTCTTGTTGCGGAGCATGGGCTGTAGGCGCACAGGCTTCAGTAGTTGTGCCTCGTGGGCTCTAGAGCGCAGGCTCAGTAGTTGTAGCGCACGGGCTTAGTTGCTCCGCAGCAGGTGGGATCTTCCTGGACCAGGGCTCGAACCCATGGGCCCTACGCTGGCAGGTGGATTCTTTTCTTTTTTTTGCGGTATGCGGGCCTCTCACTGTTGTGGCCTCTTCCGTTGCGGAGCACAGGCTCCGGACGCGCAGGCTCAGTGGCCATGGCTCACGGGCCTAGCCGCTCGGCAGCATGTGGGATCTTCTCAGACCGGGGCACGAACCTGTGTCCCCTGCATCGGCAGGTGGACTCTCAACCACTGTGCCACCAGGGAAGCCCTGGCAGGTGGATTCTTAACCACTGCACCACCAGGGAAGTCCCTAATACATCACTCTTATGTTAAAGATGAACTAAAAGGGCTCAGAGAGGTTGAGGAAACTGTCAAAAGTCACATGACTAGACATCAGCAGTGTGGAAATCAGAGCTTGGTCTCCCAACTGCCAATCCAGTGTCCTTTCGCCATATCCCACTGTCCTAATCCTTGCTGATTTAAATGATTTAAAGGAGCACTTAAATTTTAGAAACAACTTTACCTATACTGCTCACATAAAATCTGGTCTCAGCAGTTTTTTTTAACCTCCTTTAATTTCTTTTACTTAAAGATATGCTAATATCACATCTTCCTTTTTACAGTAATGATAAATCAATAATATACTGACAACTAATAACTCAAAGCTCCACTGCATAATGCTTTTTCATCAGTGCAAATTTGACTGTTCTAAAGCAGTTAGATTGACTTTTCAGGCTGTGATGAAAACGCTTTGGGCCTTGTCACACAGGGCCTACAGGTCTTGTATACACTGACCTATTACAGTCAAGCTCCCACACAGTATTAATATGCATTTAGATAACTTAGCTCTTAACTTGAGGCTACACAGGGATATTTATCTCCTCTACAAATCACGCTCGTGTAATTGGTGGGACAGAGGTGCTATTCATGCCAGGATCACTTGATTATCCTATAAAATGATTTTCTTTTTGTCTCAATTGTTTGTATTTTTATATTATATATGAACTTCATCTTAATGCAGTCATCTTTTCCCACTTCTCTTTCCTGCTAAGTTTCTTTTCATCTTACCCTTAGCTAGTTCACTACTACTTACTACCTAGTTAACTACTCCTCATTTTTACATCTTAGCTCAACTGTTACCTCCTCATAGAAGTCTTCCTTTTCTTTCTCTCTCTCTATAAGAATCTCCCTGCCCCCATACCATGCACTCTTTGTAACTTTACAGCGTTTATTTCTTCATGGCACTGATCACAATATGTAATTTTAAAATTTATTTGTTTGCTTTTTTATTGTTTCTCTCTCTATACACTTGACTGTGAGGTCCATGTGTCCATCATGCAGGTGTCTGCCCGAGTACTAAGCATGATGCCTGATACACAGCAGAGGCTAAGCCAACATTTGTTGAATGAATATGTCTGTGAGTTGCTGTGGAATTTTGTAGTCTGCTTAGAGGGGTATGAGTACGTGTTATATCTTGGTCCCCTATGATAACTTCTTTTGGATGATCTCCTTCAGTGACAGACACTAACATAGACGTAGGGTTGTCTATCTACTCAGTTAGTTTCCTTGACTCCAGATCTATTAAATGGACAGGCCTCCTAGACCATTTGGACCATGGTACCTTATCGTGAGTAAACCTAGGTTTTCTAGATCATTCTAGACCACGATGTACTATCTTCCAGAGCTTGTATTCTATGGTAGCCTCTGGTCACAGGTGGTTATTGAGCACTTGAAATGTAGCTAGTATGAAGTTCCATATGCTGTGAGTGTAAAATACACATTGGATTCTGAGGATTTAGTATAAAAATGTAGAATATCTCAGTAATACCTGTCATACTGTTTACTTATTGAATAACATTTTGGGTCTATTGGGCTAAATAAAATATATTATTACATTTAATTTCACTTTTTTTCTTTTTACTCTTAAAAAGTGCTACTGGAACATTTGAGATTATATATGTGGATCACATTTGTGACTCACATTATATTTCTATTGGGCAGTGTTGTTCTAGACCTAACTAGTTCACCTCTGTTGTTTGGCAGTGTGGACTGAAGGTGATCCCCTGAAGGGAATGCCCAAATTGCAAGAGCCTCTCATAGCCTGCTCCATTCTTGTTAGCTGTGCACTAGGGGAAGAACTGGCACTCCAGGAGAGTGGCTCAGGTGTCATTTCAGTACTCCCTCAGTGTCAAATCACGAGGCCCACATACAGTTTGCATCCCGAGACACAGAAACTTCAAATATATTGTTAGTGTCCATATATCTTGCTTAAAATAATGATAGGACCAGAACCCAGATCCTTCAATTATGCTAAGTCATTGAATTACTTATAGAAGGACTGACTAATAAAATTATATCTTCCTTTTAAAATGCAATACTAGAAAATTTTAAAGGATTGTTAATTAGTTATACAGGTTTTCTTTAAAAAAATCAATTAATGATGAAATTACACCAGTCTTTAGACAACTAAATAGAAAATCATATTGTATACTCTGATAAATTAAACAAACAGAAACTCCTATTATTGCCACGTGTGCTATAGTAGAGGATTAAACTGGGATGACCTTTATTTGGCAAAAGCGTATACACTGCAAAGCAAAATTTAAACAAGTCAGATATGAACATGAACTCTACTTGTAAATAAACACAAATCTAATAACCATTCTTTGCAAAGCTATAAAAACTCCCTTGGAGACCATACACTGCAGTTTGGAAAACTGGTTGCTATGTCTTATTCCAAAAGCCCTCACCACTGACACATCAGGCAGACTTCTCTTCTTAGGTAAGGAGATGGATTCCTAAATAATTAGCTTCATCATCATTATCTTCTGGTTCATTCATTAGTTTAGCAAATATTTAGTGGGAACCAACTATGTGCCAGGCATCTGTGTGTTCTAGGTGCTCAAGATGCTACAGTGACCAATGCAGACAAACTTTTGCTCTTTGGAGCTTAAATTTTTGTGCTTAGGTATTTTCTCAACAGGAAGAATAAAATGAAAGGATAAAGCAAATCTAAGCAGTGCTACCTTAGAATGCCACAGGTAACTTTTTTTTTTTTTTTAAGTTGGGAATCGAAATGAATTTGAGACTTTCTATCCTGTGTCTTTCTTGGGGAATTTGAAAGTGGAGGTGCATATGGAAGGTGGAGGTGCATAAAACCATACCTATCCAAAGTACTAATTAGTATTTTCAGAATGAAAATGTCAGAAGACCCTTTAAAGCTTCAAATAAAACCATTAGACTGTGTTAAGGGATTTTCCAATCATTCTGGGGGGTCTTGGCATACTTATTCAGGTCTTCTTTCTTCTGCTGGGACATCCCAACCTATAGTTAACCAGATGTCTTAGTTCTTACATCCATTAATTCTAGGAACTCCCAGTCAGAGTGGCTTCCCTTCCCGCCCAACAGACTCATTCTCATTCTCTCACAGTCCGAGTCCTGCCCCGGCACATATTCTCTCCCTTCCACATATTCACTTGCTTACACTTCCACAGGTTCCCCTTCATCCCTTTCAAGCAGAGAGGCTCCTTTAATATGGCATTTTCCCCTTAAAGTTCAGCCGGTAGATGTCTCCATTACTCCCTTATAGCGAAGACCTCGGCAAGTAGGGTTTAATCATTTCTTTAACCGACAACAAGGAAGAAGATTTGATAATTTGCCCAAAATGAGCAGATGCTCGGGAGGACACGTCTCCATCCTACGTCCCTTCCCTCCGATTTAAGCCACAAATGAAAACTACTTTCTCCCTCTTTACCAGGCAAAAGGAAAGGCTGATTTAACTAAGCATGCAAGATGCCAACACCCTCCTCCTCGGTACATCCAAGTTTCCTTCGCTCTGAGCCACCACAAGTCTGCTTCTCCCTTCACTCCGCCCACCCCACCTCTCACCCCCTCAGGTTCCCGAGTCATCAGGGAACGCGAGCGGGTGAAAGGACTCAGCGAAGCTGCATTCCGCGCCACCGCCTCCTCCTGCGCCTCGGGTTCAGCACTGGACAGCTCCCGCACCAGCCCAACAAACGGCAGTCGGCTGATTGACAGAGGAGCCGGCCAAACAGGGCACAAGACGACTTGAAGCCGCCCTACCAGGGTTTGGTTGCGGCCAAGCCGCCTCTTTAAACCGGCTTTCCTCCCGAGAGCAGGGAGAGGCAGGAGTGTGGTTTGTGGCCAAACTTAAAGACTCCAATTAACCAGCTGCCTAGCCCTCGTGGTTCCGGAAAGACAAACGCCTTAAAAGAAACCCTAGCTGCTACGCTCGCGGTGCGGGTCTGGGCGCGCGCGCTCCGCGCCTCGGGGCGAAGCGGACGAGGAGGAGCCTGAGCCGGGAGGCGGGAACGACCTGCCACGGGCGAGACGATGGAGCAGTGTCTTTGGCGGCCGCGGCGGCGGCGGCAGCAGCAGCAGCAGCAGCAGCTCCTGAACACACCTCAATGAGAGCGGCGGTGGAAGCTGCTAAGCAGAAAGACGTAAGCAGGCCAACTATAGCTGCCGGCGGCGAGAGGGGATGTAAGGTGCCGGGCTCCAGGCTGCGAGGTGCGCAATCCCGAGCAGACCCATGGTGGAGCAGGAGCAGCCGGCGTTGCCACAGGTGATCTGATCTCCTGCGACGGTAGCTCAGTCAGCCGCGCGTATGTCAGAACATCCCTACTTTAAAGTCCTTTTGGACTGGGTGCCAGCTGAAAAGGGGGAAGACTCCTAGAAAAAGTCTTAGTGCTGATAGATTGACGGCCAAAATTTAAAAAGTGACTCCCTCCGTTACCTCCTCTCCTTGCTGCGAGGCAGATGGGAGCCATGGCTAACCCCTTACTCTGCTGCCTCCTGCTCGTTCACCTGGGATTGGGAGCTGCCGGCGCCAGCCGCGACCCTCCAAGTCGGACGGATTCCTCTCGATAGAAGGCCCTGAGGGCGAAGCAGCACGCCCAGCAGCCGGCTCGAGCCTCTGCCTCGGACCCCTCGGCTCCCTGGAGCCGCTCCACCGACGGCACCATCTTGGCGCAGAAAATCGCCGAGGAGGTGCCCATGGACGTGGCCTCTTACCTCTACACCGGGGACTCCCACCAGCTGAAGCGAGCCAACTGCTCCAGCCGCTACGAGTTGGCGGGCCTGCCGGGGAAGTCGCCTGCCCTAGCCAGCTCCCATTCCTCCTTGCACGGGGCGCTGGACACGCTGACACACGCCACCAACTTCCTCAACATGATGCTGTAGAGCAATAAGTCGCGGGAGCAGAACTCGCAGGACGACCTGGAGTGGTACCGGGCACTGGTGCGGAGCCTCCTGGAGGGTGAGCCCAGCATCTCCCGGGCGGCCATCACCTTCAGCACCGAGTCGCTGTCCGCCCCAGCCCCGCAGGTCTTCCTCCAGGCCACGCGCGAGGAGAGTCGCATCCTGCTCCAGGACCTGTCCTCCTCAGCACACCACCTGGCCAACGCCACGCTGGAGACCGAGTGGTTCCGCGGCCTCCGGCGCAAGTGGAGGACTCACTTGCACCGCCGCGGCTCCAATGAGGGGCCCCGGGGCCTGGGCCACAGCTGGCGGCGCAGGGACGGTCTTAGCGGGGACAAGAGCCACGTCAAGTGGTCTCCGCCTTATCTGGAGTGCGAGAACGGCAGTTACAAGCCCGGGTGGTTGGTCACTCTCTCCGCTGCTTTCTACGGGTTGCAGCCTAACCTGGTCCCGGAATTCAGGTAGGGAGGGAAAAAAGATCAAAGCAAAGCCTTCCTTCCGGGTTCATGGGTAGGTGCGCGTGTGGGGAAGGAACACTGTGGCTGTGACATTTAGGCCTCCCACCTTCAAAGCAGAGACCCAGGCTGAGGGACACCCCACGCAGGCGCAAGTGCTTAGGGACAAGAAGTGCCCCGCATTTGTCAGCTTCAGACACTCAGCAAAAGCTTTTCTCTCAAATCAGTTCCCCTGCAAGGGGCAAGGGACGGGAGCTCTTGGTAGAGCTGAGAGATGCCCTATGTTTCTCTCTAGCCCTCGGGAGAGCAGGGAGGGGAGTTCCCGGTCAGGGGTGATGCACTGCACCCTGGCAAGCTCAGGGCATGCCAGCCAGGCACAGAGTGGCGTGCCAACTCACAAGAGTAGGAAAGGGAGTGGGAAGAAAAGAGTTCGTTATTCCCGCTACTTCGGGATAGCCTCTACCTACTTCCTCCTATGTGTGTAGTTTGAGGCGCCAGTCTGTTGTTAGTCAGTTACCAGAGCGCCTAATGAAAACGCTGCAATCCCCTGGGCAGTTCTGTCCCTTCAGCAGTGAGTCAGTCCCAGCAGCACAGCTGTCTCTAGGATCCATACTTTGCAGTTTGACAGGTGCGCTCCTTCTACTTGTCTCCCTCCTTCCCTCAACCCATCTCCCATTCCTTGGTCCCCTCTTTCTCCTGTTTTCTGTGTTAGGCACGCCTAGGGGTTCTCTGGCCCTTCACATACACACACTTTATAAATGAACCTGGTTGAGTCATCCTAGGGAGGGAGGGATCAGTTCTCACTGAATGTACTCAGGGAGCTCAGAGAAAATTTAGTAACAGTTCTGTATTTCCTGCCTCAAGGTGTAGCATTTGTGGGAAGATGAGAATTTGCAGATTAGCAGGTGGTAACTTGTGCCCTGGGACGTGCCTGATTTTTGAGGTGAGGGACTTTTAGAAGTAGCCCTGTTGAGTGAACATGAGGAACAGGAAGGAAAGAGTGGAAACTCCAAAGAAGGCCTGGGAGAAGGCCACAGATTGACTGGTATCCTCCCCAATTCCCAATGGGAAGAAGGTCTTGGGGGTTGAGGTTGCTTCTGTACTTTTTGGGAAACTGGGCAAAAGTGAGAAACCTATGTGTGTTTTAATGCCCTTTTGGTACAACAAGGACAGGATGATGACCTGGTGAAAGTTACCAGGGGGAGTACTGGGTGGGCAAATGGGAGGAGTCAGAAAGCTTATTTGTCTTGGCACTGTTATTTACTGCTGAATGACCTCGAGAAAGTTGCTTAATCTCTCTGGGCCTCAACAACTTACCTATCAAGTAAGGGAGTTGAACTAGATGGTCTCTAGGGAGCCATCCAGTTATAAAACTCTGTGGCTTTTAATGCTGGCAACACTTGAGAAGGTATAAATGAAAAGTAACCTCCTTTCTCTAATTCTGTATGACCATATTAAATGTTTTTTGTGTGTGTCTATCTCTTTAAAGGATCTTGTCTTAAACCAGCGTAACTCTTTCCTACTTTAAGGATAATCTTACTTCCTCCTGACTTCTGTAGGATCCTATTAGTAAAAGCTGAGCCCAGCTTTGAGTCTTTGCTATATTATTTGCTCAGAAAAGATCTGCAGATGCCATTCACTGCTAGAAAATTGCTTTTGGCCTTCGCATAAGCCTTTTCAGGGAGTCCCAGGGCCCAGGACTGAAAGATCAGTTGATCAATCGATCGATTGATCTATCCATTCACCCAGCTTACTAACGTGTATTGATACTTTATGTTAGGCTCTGTGCTAACTGCTTTGCATGTATTATCTTGATTAAGCCTCACGACAAACCTGAGTTAGGTTTTATTAGTTTCCCCGTTTTACAGAAAAGGAACCTGAAGCACAGAGAGATTAAGCTTCTTTCCTAAGATCACGCAGCAGTTAAGCAGCAGAGTCGGGATTTGAGCTCGACTCACACTTTTAACCACTATGCTAAACTCTGTCTCATGAAGGTGTCCTAGGAATGCTGCATGTATTGCAGCTGCTGCATAAAAATATATGTATTTTCAAGGGTCAGATGTGAGACTGGGGATGAGAACCATTCATTTTCAGAAGTATTTCTCATAAGGCTCAGAAACCACAGGTCACCTACATGAACTCAGGCCTTCCGCAGGCCAAGATAAAAGGCCGAGACACCAGGGGTCATGTTGTGTAGGCTCACACGACCCGATCTAATTTTTGGACTATGTTCAGAAAATAGATTGTTTCCTCTGGCTGAGTCTCTTTAAGTGCCTTCCTAGTCATCGATGGTGTTCTTTAGCCAAGGCACGAAGCCAGGCCATTTAGTGTGTGGCTCTCTACAGAATCTGGCTCCTCCTAGCAGCACGCATGAAGAGCAGAATAAGTGCTCTCCTGTGAGTACTTTTGCCCCATGTCCCATGCTCCTCAAGTACTGTATTGAGGATTCGCACAGATGTTAATTATAGGAACTGGAAGAAATCTTAGATCAGATGGTTCTTCCTGTTTCATAAAGAAACAGATAAGAAAGGTGAAGTGACTTGTCCAAGAATCACATATCGAGCTTTTAACAACAGCAGAAATAGGATCCAGGCCTTCTGCCTCTGGTTCACACTATGCCATATATATATATAAATTTCAACGGGCCTTTTCTGTCTCTTCATACTCATAAAAGGCAAATGTTTTTGATGTTGTTGATGTTTTATCACCTAAGATGTGTATTCTAAACTTTTATAACGTAAGTGAATAATATTGTACAGGTATGGTAACAGGTAAACCTCAAATGAATTTCTGAGAAACCATGACTAGGCTCTAATCATGATTTTAAATCTATGTTGAATCTATAGAGTGTTATTTGCAAAAAGCCTTATCTGTAATAAAAAAAATTTGCTAATGATTTCCTCATGGAAGAGAAGAGGAGGATAAACTTTGTAGTTAAGACTTTCATTTAACTTCAGTTACTATTTCAGCTAATATTTCGCCAGGTCTTACTTACAAGGTTCAAGATTTAAATTATATTTTATTTTTAGAGAATTCAAATCTGAAATATGAAATTCAAAAGTAATGTGGAAAACATGGTCAACTACCTTCTTATATTAATGCTTATCACTGTAAAACACCTCTCAGAATAAATTTTATTCCCCTCTGCTTCAGAATGACACAGGTTTCTTACATTTTAAGGCCTAGTGTAAGACTCACATGTGAAGAGAAGTTTATTGCTCTTTTTTTTCCCCCCCAAAATGGCATTAGTGTTTTACCTAAATGGCTCCTGAGTCTTGTTATAGACCTATAGTATAAACACTTAAGTTCTCATCTTCTATCCCAGCAAAAAAAAAAAGAGAGACTAACAATTTAAGGTATACTCTAAATTATTTTTATTTATCATCTTAGGTTTGTGATGTCCTTGCAGAGTTTTCTTCAAAGTTAAGTCCTTTGCTTTTGTATACTAATTTTTCTGTGTGGAACTTAAAGTACTATGGAGTTTGAGCCCATTCTAATGAACTCATAGACATATTCCTGGTGGTGGTTGGAACTGTTTAGTGCCTAGGATGAATATAAGGTACCTAAGTGTTTGTTGAATTTAAATTAAGGTAAAGGAACCTTTGGGAATTCTTACTTGATGAGCCGTAAGGGATTTTGGAATTCATTTGGTTTCTTTCCTCTTCTCATTGTACAGTGGAGGAAAGTAAGACCCAGAGGGCTAAAGGAATTTGCTAAGAGTGGCACAGCTCTTTTGTGGTGGGTTAGAATTAATGGGAACCAATATATATTGAGCATCTACTATGTGTCAGATGTTTTATAAATATCCCACTGCATGTAGTTCTTAGTATTCTCAGGTAGTTACAACTTCAGGAAAGTTGAGCAACTTGCCCAGGGCAACACAGCTAGTAAATTAGGGAGCGTGAATTAAATTTAGATCTATCTAGCTATGAGGCTTGTATTGTCTTTCTACTACCCTATGACGCTATCTCTTAATTACCAATTTTGTTTTCACCTTGTTATTAAAAATGTAACACGGTATTGGCTTGAAATAATTAATATATTTGGCCAAATACGTGACAGACACTTGTTTTTTTGGCCAATCATATAATCAAGCATGTTGTATAGAGAGAAGAGTATTAGACTTGAGTCAGAACTTTGCCCTAAGTCCCAGTTTTGTCTCTGACTGGCTGTATTACCTGTCTGAAAATCAGTTTCTGCACAATTAAAACGTGGAAAGAGACTTGGCGATATCCATATACCTTTATAACTCTTTGTTCTATGAGTTCTTAAGCGACCTATCCAACGGGCAACAAGGAGGCTTTGGAAACAGGACTGATACACATAAATGCAGTACCTTGTGGAAATGATATTGATGGGGGAGGAACGTGCAGAAGAAGAGGACACCAAATGAATGTCAGGTGTGCATTTTTCCACAATAGTGTGGAAACGCCTTTTTAGAAACTTACATAAGTAACATTGGTGTCACTGAGTCACTGACTCCTGAGGGGTTACTCCTCTCTCCTTCACAAACATGTGCCCACACACCTCCATCAGAGATTCTGGTATAGATCTCTGCAGATGGCAATTTACATAGTATTAGAGAAATGACCATCTTGCTCTAGGCCAAACATACCCTGTCTCTCTTGTGGGTACTGGTAGTGGTGAAGAGGTTACCTACAGGAACACGACAGAGCTGTCTACCTGGGTAATGGATCAGAGTTTTTAGATGGACTTCTGCTATTGAGGCTTTTGAGTCTCAATTATTTCATCTTTAAGCTGTGAATAGTAAAGTGTATCTTTGGGATTTTGTAAAGACTAAATGAAGGACTGTTATCACACAGGAAGTTCAGTAAATATTTTGTGTCACAGCGTCTGTCTTCCTAAATACTGAACACTTTTAGTTGTATTAAAGTCACATGATTTATAGTAATTTATAATTTATATAATGACTTAGTTTCATTCCTATTATTGCGAAGGCTTGTAATTACAGTGGATCACGGGGGAAATACTGGCCTTGGAGACAGGAGACATTGACCCCAGCCTGGACCACATCCTTGGCTATGGTGCTCCCATGGGCAGCAGTTGCCTTTCTAATCCTGTTTCCTCATCTGTAAGTTAAAGGGGGCTGGACTAGGTGACCTGTTGGGCTCCTTATAATCTAAAAGTCTATGATTATGTACATAACTAAATGTGTCACTTTAACTTGTGAAGTTTCGATGGTTGTGCTGAAACCAGTTAATGTATCCTCACCTGAATGCAGATCATGTTCATATATGTTCAGTGTTTAACTTTATCATGGTCATTTACTCACAGGCTATTTAGAGAAAGCCCTCTCGGTGTACACTGGATTAAGTATACATACTAAGGGAAATGAGAACTCCATTTCAAAATAAGAATAAGCATGATCTGAGTTTCTAGATCTTGAAAGATCACCTGAAATTTACTTAAAGTCAACAAGAAGCTGTTTCACAGATTTCTAAACCAAGGGCCTCAGTACACTTGTGTAATTTCCCCCAAGGTAATCAATGTTTAGGCATCCTGAAGCTCCTACTTACTGTTTAAAAACAACCTGTCTCTGACTTAACTCTGTAGTTGGTGTTAATACTTCAAAGGAGGCTATTTAGTGTGGTGTAGCAGTGGTACAGCATTATCTTGCCACCTTCTAGAACACGCATTCGGAAGCTGAAATGGGATTTCAAGACTGCTAAATAAATGACAGGAGTTTGGGCCTCCCCTCTGGGGAGAGAACTCATGCCTCACAAGACTGATTTTATGGCCTCAATTGCTGGCTAAGTCAAATTTTACTTTCAACTTCATAAAAGCATCAGTTTTTGTTCACTGTTCAGGGTTTTAAGGCTACCTTTTTCCAAGATGCACCGTGTTTTATGATTATATTGTAATATACTGGGATGCCAAGAAGTATGCTGTTGGTGTTATTTGTACTTGGTTGGTACAGAAGCATTAGGGCCTTGTTTGTCTTCTCTATTCAGCTCTGGATTGATGTTCACAGGGTTATTTAAACAGAATTACTGAAACAGTACATTGGAATTTTGATAACTTTAGCAGCTTGATGGCCACTATGTGCAAACAGGCAGTTCAGCGGTCTTGGGACTATGTTTCGGACACTTTGCAGACAACAGCATCATTAGGCTCTTGCCCAGCACAGCTATGGCACATACGTACATTGGCTTGTTTTGCTGGTCTTTTAGTATTATTCGTTTTTCAAGTTTTAGCAAGAAACCTTTTCTGGTGTAATTTCTACTTTGGCTGGGCATTTACTCATCTAACAAGTCTTTCTTCCTAAAACTTGACCTATGAAAAGATTTAGGTGGATAGGCTGTTCTATAAAATACTTCTTCAGTTTAGGAAAAAATTAATGCTCTTGGCTAAAAGTCTTTCTCAGGTACCCACCCCCCCAGCCCCATTTTCTACAATACCAAACTTAGTGTAGGAACCATGACTGACTTTCTCTTTTACACCAAAGGATATTATAGTGTCTCAAAGCAATCACAGGAGTCACCTAGTTTTATTACCTTCATTATAGGTAGAATTTATAGAAAACAGAGATTAGCTTAAATGTGATCTGACCCCAAGATCATTTTCTCCAAAAAACAGTTTCCTTCCTTTTTATTAAAGAAGGCAGTCTCTTTCTCTTTTATAGTTAACTGATACTTATAATTAATTGAAATCCAGTTAATTTTTATTCATTATAATATCTCTTGTAACTTTCCCCCATTTAGAATAAGACAAAACAGGATTTAAAAAAAATCCTGTCCAGTTAGCAAAGTACCCAGTGCACTTATAACCTAAAAGGGAACTTAGAATTACATAAGATGTTGGTTTACTTTCTTAACCTGGTTTTCTCACCACTTATGTGTTTTCCAACGTGTATGCCTTATTACATTATCGTGGAAGGATTTTTATGGAATAACAAGACACATGGCTTTTATCTCAGAAAGAGGAAAAGGTATTGTAGTACAAAATAATGTATTTTATCAATTCTAAGATGTACCTTTTCCACATTTTGATGTCTCTCAAACTGAGATGTGTCTTAATGATTGGGGGCATGTCATTTCCAATTGGCATACACTTTTCTTTTAGTGGTACAGAATGTAATAGCATATCTTACAATTAATGGCATCTTATATTTGATGAACTGTGATATTAGAAAATGGGAAATTAAATTCCATGGTCTCTCCAACTATAAAGTTCTACTATCATCTATAAGCTATCAATATGCAGCAAAATATGCCTACATGGAAACAAAAAACCTAGACCTTACTGCTGTATATCAGATTGCTATTTGTCTTCATAATAATTTTTAAAACAAGACAAGCTATACTAAAACATGTAACCACACTGTCTTTTTAATATATGTGAAATACACAAAACATCGGGCCAGAAGCTGCAGAAACTTATTTTCAGAATAGGTGAGGTAAGGATTATCAAAATCTTTCCTACACCATCTGGCAAAGAGTTTCACTCACACTGTGGGGAGATGGATAGGACAGTGAGAATACAAGACCACTTATAAACTAAAAATAGAGGGACTAGATCTGTCTTTCCTTTCTAAAGTGCTTAGAGGTTTCAGGGTGGAAATAAAAGCTTTGTGGTGTAGCCGTGTAACTAGTTTTGGTTAAAGAGATTTAAATGGAATTGTGGAGGTATGTGTTTTTTCTCTTTCTTTTCTAGTCAGTTGCCGGGAATGGAATGAAGAGTTTGGCTGTCCCCTTATTTGATGCCTTAGACCACTGTGTAGAGCAGGGTGTCTCAACCTCAGAACTATCGACATTTGGGGCCAGATAACCCTTTTCTGTGGGGGCTTTTTTGCTGTAAGATGTTTAGCAGCACCCCTGACTCTACCCACAGGATGCCAGTAGCAACCTCCCTGCCCAGTGTGACAATCAAAAATGTCTACAAACATTGCCAAGTATCACCTAAGGGGTAAAAATGTCTCTGGTTGAAAGCAGCTGGTGTAGAGGGAACACATATAAAAATGCTATTCTGTGGCTATCCTATTTCAAGAGTTCTATATGTATCTATGTGTGTGTGTGTGTGTATGTGTGTGTGTGAGAGTGTGTGTGTGTGTGTGTGTGTGTGAGTTTGTCAGATCACATTTCTATTTGTTTGTCTGGAACATAAGATCACTGCATATATAGAATCTGACATGAATGAGAACTAGAAAATTTTGATGAATCGATGGAATATTAATTCACATTTAGATGTCATTAAGGCTCAAAAAGAACATCTGGCCAAATTATTTCCAGAACTTGTTGCTAAGCATGGATTTGCTACTTATATAGCTAAATGTCTCATTTTTAAGATTTCCCATTAAAGGATGCATTTGGAAAAGAAAATGTGTGTGTGTCTGTGTGTGTGTGTGCGTGTGTGTGTGCGTGTGTGTGTGCGAACCTCTGTGGGGACAAAGAGGAGAGAGGGAGAAAGTAGGGGGTAGAGAGGAGTGTGGACAGGGAACAAATGGAGATGAATGAAACGAAAAACAGTTAGCAATCTATGATAGTGTTTTACTTTTTCATGAAGCTCTGTTTACCACTGAGCACTTTCATAGTTCTGATGAAACTGAATTATTCTTTTCTAGCAAGTAGTGAGGAATCAAGTTCCTGACGATTTAATCATTATAAAGATAGGTTGGCTGTGCTTGCATTTCAGAACTTTATCTCAGGAAGTCAAAGCTATAAACAGGCTGATGCAGAGCTTATCCCATTAAAGGAATATTAATACCTTACAATATATATTCTTAAAATGCTCTGGTTTTTTTAATGATTTTTTGTTTTTTGGCTGCGCTGCATGGCTTGCAGGATCTTAGTTCCCCGACCAGGGATCCAACCCAGGCCCCCTACAGTGGAAGCTCGGACCCTAACAGCTGGACCACCAGGGAATTCCCTAAAATGCTCTGTTTGCCACTTTACCTTTATTGATTCAACTAGAAGCTGTTCATAATTTGAACATATTATAAATGAAATTTCCTAGAAGAAATAATTAAAATGACATATTATATAGACATTATTTAAGGCTTTAACATGTTTAAAGACAGTTTTTAACATTACTATGTTTAGAATCCTGTCAGAAGAAACCTTAAAAAATAACAATGGCTACATGATGGAAAAGAATGTTTAGGCTTTACAAATTACCATAGCACAAACTGATGCATGCCTACTTCCTCCTGTGCCATCCATAAACATGTAGTACATGTGAGCTTCAGGGGCAAGAAACGAGGAGCGTGCTGCTGTATACTGTGTTGATTACAGAGAAATGAGAGATGATGTTGTGAATGTTAAGAGATGAGACCAAAGCTCATGAAGAGAAAGATGAAGATTACTATTTATCTGGATAAGGCACACTTCAGAAAGCTGTTTCAGGTACTAACTTAATAATTAGATTTGTGGGAAGGCCCTCATATTACAGCCCTCTGAAAGTTATTTAGAAATCTATTTGTCTTTCCACTTTTTTGAGAAAGAAGCAAATAACAACTGGGGCATTCCTGAAAGAAACAATGTTCTAGTAAACATCCTGGGAAAGCTCCTTTTTGAAGAATTAGAATTTTAGAAGTAAAAAGGATTTTAGAGATCATGTAATCCAACTTATTTTTACTTTTACACATGAGGAAATTGAGACCCAGGGAAGTGGTGACCATCACTTGCACTGGCTATGGCTGCAGTGAACTTGTAGTTTAATAACAGGCACAGATAAAAAGACGCTGAGTCATCAAGTAAACGTTAATTTACGGTCATTATTCACTGATTACAAACTTAGCTGGGTATCAGGATCACCTGAAAAGCCTGATACTACATTCCTAGGCCCTTTCAGACCCTGTGAAGAAGACATGTGGGGACAGCTTCAGAAGTCTGTATCAAAAACAAAGTCTTGGGGCTTCCCTGGTGGCGCAGTGGTTAAGAATCCACCTGCCAATGCAGGGGACACAGGTTCGAGCCTTGGTCTGGGAAGATCCCACATGCCGCGGAGCAACTAAGCCTGTGTGCCACAACTACTGAGCTCGTGTGCCACAGCTACTGAGCTCGTGTGCCACAGCTACTGAAGCCAGCGCACCTAGAGCCCGTGCTCCACAACAAGAGAAGCCACTGCAATGAGAAGCCCGCGCACCGCAACTAAGAGTAGACCCGCTCGCCACAACTAGAGAAAGCCCACGTGCAGCAACGAAGACCCAACGCAGCCAAAAATAAATAAAAATAAAGTAAATTTCAAAAAAACAAAACAAAACAAAAACCAAAGTCTCCATAATTCACAAGGAGCTGGTCCTTAAACACAAACTTGGGAAAAATTAAACAGTATCTGATAAGCTTGAAACACATAAAATTCCTTTTAAACGATTTTAAGAGTAAGAATTAAGAGTTGTAAATACTTGGCAGCTTCAGCTGTAGTCGTCCAAAAACTTTGGCTGCCGGCCATGACCCTACTGGCAAGGGCAGAATGACTAGAAGGTTATGAAGGCAGGGGGATCACAGAGACTATCATGAGAGCAGCTGCCTCTGGTTGTTATAATTTGTCTCTTTATGTAAACATAATATTTCCCCAACCAGTTCTACAGGTCCTTCAAATGCAAGGACCACATTTCATGGCTTCCCATATTCACTGCCTCTTGAAAGTGCCTTGCATATTTCAGGAAGTATGGAATAGTGTCTAAGAAGAAGGGTTTTAGGATTAAAAACCTAGATTTGAATCTATGAGCTTCCACTTTCACTTACTGTGTGATACTGGGCAAGTTATTTCCTTCTGTGACTCAATTTCTTTATCTGCAAAGAGTACAGATTACACTGTAAAGAGTAAACAATCTTACCTATGTAAAGAGCTTAGCATAATGTATGGAATGTGTTATTTAAAAAAATAACGTGGGCTTCCCTGGTGGCACAGTGGTTGAGAGTCCGCCTGCCGACGCAGGAGACACGGGTTCATGCCCTGGTCCGGGAGGATCCCACATGCCGCGGAGCGGCTAGGCCCGTGAGCCATGGCCGCTGAGCCTGCGTGTCCGGAGCCTGTGCTCCGCAACGGGAGAGGCCACGGCAGTGAGAGGCCCGCGTACCGCAAAAAAAAAAATAAATAAATAAATAAAATAAAAATAAAATAATAACGTATATAACATGCGCCTGGCTAGGAGTATGGGTACTGAGGATATAACAGTGAAAATGACAGATAAAAATCCCTGTACCTGTGGATTTTTTTGGTGGGTGGGGGAATATAGATGACAAACAAGCAAGATAAATATAATTCTTGATACAAACAAATGCTATAAGAAAATAAATATGATGTGGTAAAGAATGGCTGAGAGGTAAGGCGTGTTGCAGTAAATAGGGTGATTAAGGAAAACCTCTCTGAAGATGTGACTCTGAGTTAAGAAATGAAGGATGAGGAGACAGCCATGAAACAAGCTTAAGCTTAGGAATCATGCTTGAGATAGGGCACAGCGAGAACAAAGGCCTTGAGATAGGAATGAGCTTCAAATGCTCTAAAAGCAGAAAGAAAGTCAATGTTGCTGGAATGTAGTGGGGGGGGGGTTGACATAGAAAATGAGAGTAAGGGATGTAGAAGGGGCTCAGTAAGTGGTTAAAATATAGAAACATGTTAAGGGCTCTACAAATGTCTAGCCCTGCAGTACTATGTAGATTGTGGGTGTATTTTCGTTTTCTTTGCTTTCCATTTTTCTTTCCTCCTTTCTGTCTTGGCCTTCCTGCCCAGTGCCTCCCTTAGCTCTGAGAGCGTGGGCTTTCCAGCTTCTCTGATGAGATCTCAGTCAAAGAAGCTATTTACAGCTGCTCCATTCTTGGCTGTGAATGAATACACGGAAAGAGTTGAGTGGTAAGGGAGGTAGAGATTGAAAATCTAGAATTTCTTGCAAAAATCAGCTGGGTACTTTTCTTGCTCCCTGGCTTAAACCTGTACGGTGAAACCCTTTCCAAACACAAACAGCAGGAGACTAAAGGCAGAGGCACAGCAGGCAAACTCAGGGGCAAAACACTTTTCTCCCTCACCAGCATGCCTGAGATGACATGCAGCGGGTCCCCTACCTCTCTCAAGCTTGCGGCGGGCAGGTCTTGTCGTTTGGCATTTCCCGCCTCACTCTGTTGTCTTTCATGGTGAGGACTAAGATGTCTGGTTAGGGGCTGCCTCAGAAAGTGCCAGTGAGAGGCACAAGATACAGAAGTGAGACTGGAAAAGCCAGAAGGGACACCACAAACATTTGGACATGAATTTGGAGGAAGCAGACTTTGTACCATAGGAAAGGAAGTATAGGCAGAAGTACATCTCTAATGAAGAGCATTATCTATGGAAAATTGGGATTATGAATTTTGGGGATTAAAATCATCACCATGATACACTGATGATGATACGATGATCAGCTTCTCTGACACGACAAATGTGAAACTTAGCTTCTTTATATTTCACTTTTCCTTTCTCTACTCTCTCCATTGTTTTATTAATTATATTTAAAATTTTTCTATTGGTTACCTTGACTTTTATATCCATCAATTTAAAATAGTATCTTCTATTCTTTTCTTTCTTTATGCTCCTACTCTTATTCCAGTATTTTTAGGTAATTCAAGATGGTAACATTTTCAGTCTGTCACTGCAGTAAAAAAAAAAAACCCAAAACCCACTTCTGTTTTGTCCATTAGTTGCTTCTAAAAATTAAAATCTGAATATCTGAATCTATGCCATTTTTAGAATGTTCCAAATTTCAAGGACCAATGGATTTTCTCTCCCTTTTTTTTAGATCAGTTGCACAAAACCATGTTACCTTTAGTTTGTGCATGTCTGCATGGAGACTTTTCACCTATTTTCCCTCCATGCAGCTGCCAATTGCTTTTCTCTTCACGTTAAAGAAATAAAAAGAAACCCTATGTTTTCTTATTTCTAAGATCATCCAACTTCTTAATCAATCGTTTGTTAAAGAAAATTTACATTTTTGTTGAAGACATGCTTCTTGGAGTCCCATAATTTGTACAAATTGCTTTAGGTCTTCTGCAGAATAACTATCATGGAACTATTTTCAAATTATTGAAATTTTGGATCCAACTGTGTGTTGGGTGCTGGTCCTCTTATTTCAAGAATTCTTCTTTTTTCCCCACCCCCCAAAACGCAATTTCAAGTACTTTTTCAGAAAGAATCTGTGGAAGGTAAAATTTCTAAGTCTCCCCGTGTCTGAAAATGTCTTTGTCTTCATGCATGATTGATTGTCTGTATATAGAATTAGGACAAACTTAAAATTTGGCAAATGATGCATATTGTATGAAATCAATATTGTAAGGCCCGCTTTTGTAATCAAAGCTGAGAGATTGCAGAGCACTGTACCAGTAAATATTCTTCCCCTTTCTAATATCATGTATTAACTTGTTTTCATGGAGTGGCTCTTCAGAATTGGCAGGTTCCCACATTCTGTTCAATTTAACCAATACTGGCTTGCTTTTTCTAGTGAAGGATCAGTTTTAAAACATTGTGATACTGATACAGAGAACTTGATACAGTATTTGTATCTTTTAATCAGTGTAGCCTTTGCAGTTATGAGCTTCTACTGCTCAAGAGCTGTGTCAGTACAGTTTGCGTGCCATCTGTCCTCTTGACATTAAGGAGATACGGAATCGAATGTTCCATCGTTGGGGACAGTATCCCTCACTCCTCCCCACCCCTTTACATTTACATCAAGTGTTAGAACAGTGCCCAGGCAGCATAGCCACAAGCTGGGTTTATGTGGGCCTCCAAGTCTAACCGAACTCCAGACTTTGAGAGTCATTTTGGAGGAAGCCTGTGTGCCGTGTTTTAATCTAATAAATTTGATGAGAGCGGAGGGGAAAGAAACTATCATAAAGCAGGTAAACGTAGAAGCTTCTTTTGTATCCCAGGTGGGGCTTCTTCAATGGACCAAGCTGCTGCAACGCAGTATTGATTTGACAGAGCCTCTGCTTCAATGATGTCTGTCTCACAATGGCTCCAGATGATTTCTGTACTGCAAAATAAAGCCAAACTCTGGAAACCAGCTCCCTCTTGTTGGTCTTTTGTGTCCTGACAATTCAGAGCTAGTAAGTATTGTACTGGCCTTGACACAGCTGCTCATTTCCTTCACTAGAGCTGAAAACGGATGCTGGGGAAGAGTGCTGAAGACCCTAGTGGTTGGTGGAGTGCTGCCATCTGGCTTCACTGTGAGTAGGCCCCGAATTACTTCTTGGTACAATATAATTATTAGACTCTCTTAGATATCCTTAGTAGTGGTGTAGAACAAGGATTCGTTCCCATCAGGGAGTAAGTGACATCCGGTGGAATGGGTGCGTTAATATATTTATTTATTTAATAAGTTAATTAATTTTATTTTTGGCTGTGTTGGGTCTTCCTTGCTGTTCACGGGCTTTCTCTCGTTGTGGTGAGTGGGGGCTACTCTTCGTTGTGGTGTCTGGGCTTCTTGTTGCGGAGCATGGACCCTAGGCACGTGGTCTTCAGTAGTTGTGGCACGTGGGCTCAGTAGTTGTGGCACACGGGCTTAGTTGCTCTGTGGCATGTGGGATCTTCCCGGACCAGGGATCGAACCCGTGTCCCCTGCATTGGCAGGTGGATTCTTAACCACTGTGCCACGAGGGAAGTCCCAGTATTTTCATTTAATTCAGATTGTAGACAGACAGTTTTTAGTGGTAACTCCTTTCCCCTTGATTGTTACAAGCCTCACTGTATGTGCTGTCATTTACATCGAGGACATTGTATTCTCTTTTATAGTTGAGTCTGTCATTTATGTCGGAGGAATGAGGACATTGTAACTGTATTCTCTTTTAAAGTTGAGTCTGAAGGACATAGACTAAGGTAGGCAATCTGTTAAAGGATTTAGGGTAATAATAACTTCGATTATCCAAGTGATTACTTTAGCTTTCTCAATCTCATACTGTCCATTTTGGGCCAAAGAATTTTTTGTTGTAGGTGGGCTGTCCCGCACATTGTATGCACCTCCCTGGCGTGACAACCCCAGATCACCCCGGTTGAAAACAACTGCTTCCTTTTCATAAGATTATCTAAAATTCCAGCAGGCCTTTCCCCTCTTTTCCTGCAATATTTCACATTGTGAGCCGTTAACGCAGGTGGAGGCACAAGCTGGGTTAGTAGTACGAAGGAAGTACCAGGATGCCTTCATATTCTGCATTCGGCATATTTATGGGAACAACCAACATTTCTGTGCCAGGCCAACGGGGCACAAAGGTGATGAGGGCAGAGTCTCTGCAGAAGCTCAGTCTGGAGGCGCCTGCTCCTCTGTGGCCTGGCTAAGCCTTCAGTTACAGAACGGGCGGCCTCGTGGCTGCTGGAAGGTCCTTCAGGGGAGGAGCACGGCTGGCAGGTGCGCTGTACTTTCCTTTTCCGTAGTAATTTCAGATTAATTCAGTGTACCGAATACAGTTATGGTCCTATTAGATTCTTATCCCTGGGGTAAAGATCAGCTGAGTGGGTCTCTAAGCAAGAGCTAGGGTAAGAATTAAAACTCAGTCATTCTTCCTCCTCCTAAGAACATACCGAGGGGAAAGGAACACTTTCGGTTCTGTAGGGGGAGTTTAAAAGCAGATAAATGGCTTTTGAGGGAAGTTCCTGTGCAGGCTGACATGACCCCCTGGAAGGGCCAACTGGAGAGTTGTGAGGTGTCCTCTTGCTGGAGCCTGCTGCTCGGCACCGCACGAGGGAGGGGAAAGCACCGGGCAGGCCTGCGGGGATGAGGCTTGACAGATGGCGGCCAAAGTGAGGTAAGTGGTAGGATTCTTTTGGAAGCTACTTATTCTGCTAAATGGCCTAAAAAATTTAAAGTGCTGTAAAACATTCTCTTACAAATTTAATATTTGCTATAAAATCATTGCAGAAGCAGTTGAATGATTTTTAGTTGTCTTTATTAAAATGAAACAAATTAGGTACAAAAACCTTTGTTCCAAATAGATACTATGTATCTTACCAATGTTTTTGCTTGGTTTTGAGTTTTAAAGATTGGTGTAGAAATTATTTCTAATATAAATAAATGATTATTTCTTCCTCAGAGGGTTGATTTTTGTAGTACGCTGTTTACAAAAACTGAGTAAGTGAAAATGACAGTTTATAAATTTGTACCATTTAGGAAAAAAATGTTTATGTAGTGTAGCATGAATAACAGCAGATAAAACCATTGAAGATGTTAGTTTTTACACAGGTGGTAAAACCTTTAAAACAGACTCCAACATGCATTACATGTGCATTTCTGACCTTAACGTGCAAAAACAAAGCTACTGGTTAAAATAGACTTATTTTTGCTACAACTGAGCACACTTGTAAAATCCTTATTTTTATCATTAATTTCAATGAATAGCTTTGAAGCTATTCTGCTTAAAATGAGAATAATTTAAAACAATAATATTGAACACTGTAACCCAAAACTAATGGAAAACTACAGTGCTGCTGTGAACAAAGCCAGACAACAAAGTCAGACATTCTGGCAATGTGTAAAACACGAAGAAAAATGTTCCCCCAAGTTGTAGAACACTGAGGTACACAGAACAGTCTTCTCATATAAATCAAAGGTTTTCAAAGAAAAGGGAAAATACTCATTTGTTGTTGGCATCACCGATGTCTAGGTAAGCTGTAGTTAAATCACCCGGACAAATACAAAATTGATAATTCCGTCTTTAAAATAAAATAACCAAGAACTATTCCATAAATAGGATGCTACCTACTGGGGAAAATGGCTATGCATGTAGGCTACATTGTCTTCCGTCCTGGCAGCAGATGGACTGCAGGTGAAAACACTCATAGAATGGAGGTTAGTTATTTCATTAGTGATACTTGAGAAAGTCCCATTTATGCCAAACCAGCAGCGCCCCTAAATAAACAAAACTTTCACAAGAAAATTCCTAAGTCACTTCCTCCATGTGGCCTTCCTCCGATCAACCCCAAAGATCTGTGAGACCTCCTTTATTCTGTATCCCATCATCATCTAAATCCCAAAATTTAATTAAGGATTTTCCAGACTTCTTCTTTAGAATCTTTTCTGAAACAAATGGATTTGTGAGGATCTGGAAGTCATATATAAGCTTTCCTACAGTTATAGACTTTAAATGAAGTTTGGCTTCTATATTATATTGACACCTGTGAATCTGTTGCTTAATATCAATAAAAGCTCCCCAGACTCTCTGAGTGTGATGCTTTTCTTTCCAAAGGCACAGACCTAGGCTTCCTGGTGTCATCCTTCTGTATATAGCTGTGCTCAGGTCAGCGGTGATGGTCAGCAGCCTGCCCGGGGTGAGAGTCTCCCTAAAAGGGACCCCAGAAATTGATCTACCTTTCAAGAGGCTCCATCAGCATCCAGAAACACTGTACCCTATCTCGAAAGGCATCGGTCCTGCTGCTCTGCAAATCAATGTTCTCCAGGCCTCATTTTGGCAGCGTGGGCCCTGGAAGTCTTTCTGTGCTGTACTTCTGTAGCCTTCCTTCTTGTGCACCCGCACTGCAACCTCTGCAACTTCCCCTTACTTGGCGCTGGGATTTCAGGACCTAGGAATTTTCCACGATGTCCTTCTACATGCTTTTCATCGGCAGGCCTGGGCTGGCATGTCACACAAGGCTAGCTCCTTCGGCCAACCCCCTCTGCTTAGTCAGTGGCAGCTCCGCAAATGCTGGAGGGATGACTCAATGCACGGGAGTGTGTCCTAAATACTGCATTTGAAAGTGATAGTTTTCCTGAGCTTCTCATGACAATGACTAACCTCTCTGAATGTTTCTTTATGCCTGTGAATAGCTTATCGAAACGGATTAAGCATCCTTTTATGCATGTTCTTAGTAATACTGGCAATATAGTTCTTTTTGTTTGTTATGGAAATAACCCAAATTGGGAAAGGTAGCTTTAAAACTCCCCCGCTAACCAAAGCATGATCAATTGGGGAAAAAATTTTGAATTCTTTTCTTTTTCTTGTGAGAGGCATGGGAAATAATAGGAAAGGGAAAGTGGGGAGCACCACTCATCAAAAACATATTTTAAGAAATGTGCTGGCTTCTATTTCAGGAAGGTTTACATCAACACTGTTAACAGACAAATGAAGGAAAAGGAAATGTGGATCACTGGTATTGGTACTTTTCAGAAAGGCTGATTGATAATATTTTCTTGTATTTGAGATAATCAAGGACAGAAAGCAATGTCACAGGATGTGAATTACTCCTCGTGACGGTGAGGAAGGTGCCTATTTTCTGTCTGTTGTACAGTATGTCTGGGAAGTCCCTCCCACACTGAGTCCTTGGTCTTTCTTCCTCTGACCCTTTCACATGACTTTGACTCCTTATTGGCAGGGCCTTTTCCTAAGATTCTTTTGCTGATAATCCAGTCATGCTGTTCTCACACAAAGGTGAGTACTAGAAATAGGCATGTCAGGCTATGACACAGCCTTCCTCCTCCTTTGAAGGGGTAATGACCTTATTCAAGATGCTTTTATTAGGTCTCCTCTGCAAGTTACCGGAGAAAAGTCATTGCATTTCATTCACACAACCATGCTGCCACTGCCAGTCTGGGTGGTTCTTCCAAGTCTCGGTCAACCCCCGTTTTACATGGCTGAGGCGAGGTAAGAAGTTGGACAATGAATTGTAATAACCTGGCTGATTTCTTACTTTGATTTAAAAAAAAAACAAAACTAATCATTATTATTTTTTTCTGCCTGTAAAAGTAGTCATTCCGACTGTAGAAAATACAGGGAAAACATAAAGAATAAAATTAAAATCCCACAAAATATCATCGTTATTAAATTTTGGTATTTTTCCTTCTATATCTGAGTTAAGTTATCTTGTCCCACTGGATGGGTGGGACCAACAAAAGAATTTTCTTTTTCTGTTATGGCCAAATCTACTGTTTCAACCTGGGAGGATCTGTCAGTTTTCTCATAGTGTGCATCACAGAGTTTAAAACTACTTGGAAATACAGCCCAAGCTGGCTGTGCTTCTTCACCTGGTACCTGGCAGTCAGGACTAGAAGCTGGTGACACTTCTTTAATTAAAGAACTGAAGGAGGGGAAAAACAAAAACAAAAACAAACAAAAAACAAACAAACAAAAAAAAACAACTGAAGGAGAAGTCTGAACCAACTTGAACTTCCTCTGCAACCTCAAGGGCACAGGTTTCTTTCGAAAGTATGAAAGCCACTGTCTGTAAGTTATCACCTTTTCTCTCACTTTCTCGTGGTTTCATTGACGTGTGATCAGCAGAGTTCACATCAGGCACCTCTTCAGGCTCAATTATTTCTTCCGCTGTCTCCTGAAGCTCTAAGCAGGGTAACGGGGCCTCCTGCTGCTGCTCCATCTCACCAGCGGATGCTTCTTCCCAGGGACTCGTGGGCGGTGATATGGTGAGAGTGAGGTCAAGGTCAGAATCCTCCTCTGATAACTCGAGGCTGACTTCCTCTCTATTCACAGATAGGCTGGTTTGCTTGGTAAATGCAGAATTAAATGTTTCAAAACTCATGTGTTCGCTGTTTAGACCACTCTTGTCATTCTTTAGTTCTGAAGAGCCATCCGAAGCATTCCTCACTGATGGGATGCAGTCAAGTGAATCTTTTTCTTCCAAGGGATCAGAAGCTGACGATGAGACTACTTCTTCAAGCTGGGACGACTCTACAGTGTCTTCCGAAGAGATGCTGGAGAGACTCTGGCTCGACAGAAAACATTCTTGAGAGAGCTTCATTTCTTCTCTGGGTAACAAATAACTAGAACTTTTAACTAGTGATAATGCCTCTGTTACAAGGCAATTATCAGACGGCGATGGTGAGCCTGCAGCAGCCTGCCCTTTCTGTAATGAACACATTTCTTTAGCAAGTATCTCTCTACTCACTGAGAAGGCACAAAGGTACTTAGCGCCTTGTTGTCCTGACATTGCCAGAGAGGGAACGTCCCTAAGACCCTGTGTCTTTTCAAATGCGGACACAGGATGTCTAAGGCTTGTAGCAGGTGATACTTGTTTAATCAACTCCACATTAAAGGGTGTAGGTTTATCAGCTCTGTTTACAACTTCTGTCTGTATCGGTGCATAGGCATTTTTTTCAAAACTGAATGTAACTCGTTCCAGATTAATCACTACATACTCCGTATCATCCTCCCCTTCCAAGGATGACTGACATTCTTTGATTATAAGGCTGCTATGCTGGATAAAGCCCTGCAAAGCACCTGTTTTTGTTTGCATTTTTGCATGAAAAACATCAACTTTGCTTTCAAGGGTGCTGTACACAGACTTTTGAAAAATCATTGACGGATTGCTGATCCCATCGTAAGTCCTGGCGAATGTGGACTGTGTGACAGTATCATTATAAGATGTCACCTGTGTGCCATCAAGTGGCTCAAAGGTTTTATCTTCAGCAGGAATAGAAGATCCATTAGTTTGGGTACTTCCAATGCTAGAAAGCACCAGATTAGAGGTCTCTAGTTTATCTGATGACTCTTGTTCGGCTTTCCCCCCAATTATCTGAAATGATAAAAGCAAAAGAAATAAATTAATTTAAAAAATCAGGGGCCAAATAGATCTTTTTTTCAAGCATTTACATATGTGAAGAACAGAACAGACAAAGATCAATTTTAGTTTGCTCTGTTCTTTTGAATCTTCATAGGGTAGAGATCAAGCAAATCCCTCTCTTCTTAGGCTTAAAATACCCCCCAAATAGGAATTTGTTTTATCTAAATACACACACACGAGAACTCCAAAACTTTCTTAGTTGCACAGCCTTGTGTTTTTTTTTTTTTTTTAATGGACTTTTGGGAAGAAAAGTGGCTAGACCACTGGCAATTTAAAGACTTGAAAATGCAGACTGTTTGCTAAATAGCATCACTTAATTCAGAAATGCAGCAGTAGAGGAAAAAGTGCTCAATTAATTTAAATTATTTTTAGTAAGATTAAAAGATAATCTTTAAAGCAAAGAATAACTTATTTTAAACACCAGCTTTCAATTAGACTATAAATGCACTGTCATCTGGAATGTTCCCATGAGGAAACACTAATTATTATCTCTTGTACTCAGAATACACTGATAAGCAGCTTTCCCAAGGTATCAATCTCTATCCTGTTAAATAAAAGTCCCTTACCCCTTAGCTGTCTTCTTAGCTTATAACTGGACATAATCTCTCTCTCAGTTTAATACCTCCCTATTCAACAAAGCAGCAGAAAACACAGCGCAGCTTGCATTAATAAACTCAACTAAAAGGACTGATTTAAACAGTACCAGAAAGGATTTAGCATAAACAGTAACAGAAATACCTCTGGACAATTTTGATAACCTCATAAAAAGGCTGTTTCTTTTCTTCCTTTTTTTAAAGGCTGAAGAATGGTCTTGTTCAGAATATGGTAAAGTGGATTGACCATACAGTTGACCTACACCTGTAGCTCTGGAACACTACGGCCACAGATTTCCTGCCAGATTTTGAAGCAGTCGTGTTGTAAGTCAGGACCTGTGTTTCAAATCTCTTGTTAAAAACATTTCTGCCTTAGTCAAAGAAAGACACTGACCTGAGCAATTGGCAGGGAGGAGCTGAGACTTGGTTTTAAGGGGACACGACTGGCCAGATACAAAGCGTAGAAAACTCTTGATGGCACACTCATTCTGAGAACAGTTCTATGACCCTCCCAATCGTACTGTGGCTGATAATGTTGGGCCATAGTCGTGAATCTCACCATGCCTGTGCTCTTAGTGAAATGAAAACTTTGATAATCCTAGTTTGCCCTAGAATAGGGAGTGGTACAGGATGTGTGTGCACCTTTAAAGTATGCGTACAGTATTCAAGGAGATGACGGAAACATATTTCTAAGTATATGCTATAGAAAGTGTTAGGAATCGTTAATTTTAACATTCTACTTTCTACTTAATACTCTTTCATGTTTGCAAGAAAATCATTCCTAATTGGACATTACTAAAGTAAGTTAATATATATTACCACGACCGAAAATACTTTATAAGAAACTAGTGTGTGTATAAATATATATGTAATAATTAAAATCTGCCTGACTAAACATAAATACTTTCTTATTCTAAGGTAGTGATTTTATGTATCTCTTTGAGAATAAGATGAAATTTATGAACCCCATCCTCAGAAAAAGAACGCATACACACGTAACATATATTTTATGTGTACACATATAAACACACACATATGTGCATATATATACATAAATACATCCACAGAATTAGACACTGAGAAACAGCTAGAGTGTCCAGATCTGAGTCTTGGCCGGACAATTTACTATGTGCCTCCAGGCCATTCTGTACTTCTCCATCCTCAGTCTTCTCACCTATAAGATGGGTGGCACGGTCCTTACCTCACCCGGCCGTGTGAGAATTAACTGAGCTAATGCGAGTGAAGGGCTCAGACCAGTCTCTGGCCCACAGCGTTCCACCAGTCTTCATTCTGATGAAGATGAGCATCTGCAGACACTCACAGACCCTCTGAGGCTCACCCCTGGACCTGCAAATCCCCACGGAAGCCCAGGTACAGAAACTCAATGTTAACACAGGCACTGAAGGTGCCCAAACCCATGTAAAATTATTCTGTAATAAATCTGCTCTGAAAGCTTAAAAAGGCAGGTATTTTGTCAATCCATTTACTTAGAATCTTGATACAACTTTTTAATTTGCTCCAATTAAAATTCGATTATCAGGCTTCCCTGGTGGCGCAGTGGTTAAGAGCCTGCCTGCCGATGCAGGGAATACAGGTTCGTGCCCCAGTACGGGAAGATCCCACATGCCACGGAGCGGCTGGGCCCGTGAGCCGTGGCCGCTGAACCCGCGCATCTGGAGCCTGTGCTCCGCAAAGAAGAGGCCACAACAGTGAGAGGCCCGCGTACCGCAAAAAAAAAAAAAAAAAAAAAAAAAAAATTCGATTATCCGTCCTATCAGTTGAGAACAGTGAAATGAAACAAAGTGTATTTTTCATATTTACAAACAGTTATCTGCAGACTATGAGAGGTCTGGCATTTTATTTACTGTCTCAGGATTTGTTTTCTGTTTTGGTGGTACGCGGGCCTGTCACTGTTGTGGCCTCTCCCGTTGCGGAGCACAGGCTCCGGACGCGCAGCCTCAGCGGCCACGGCTCACGGGCCCAGCCGCTCCGCGGCATGTGGGATCTTCCCGGACCGGGGCACGAACCCGTGTCCCCTGCATCGGCAGGCGGACTCTCAACCACTGCGCCACCAGGGAAGCCCTCAGGATTTGTTTTTAAAAATATTTTTTAATATATTCAATTTTAGTTTCCTTTAAGGTTTATCAAAGATTTTTTATATTTATTATTACTGCATTTGATCCATAAACACTATTATAGGTAAACAGAATAAGTATTATTCACCTCTTTTAAAAGATAATAAGCTCAGAGAACAAGTAATTTGCCCCAAATCATACAACTGAAAAGCTACATAATTATGGTTGGCTCCCAGATCATCTGAGGCCTACGATTTTTTTCCTCCTTTTGTTTCTTCAATCAGGATGGTAGATAAGCTCCACCTGCAGACAATCCAGACTTTGTAAACTAAGTTTCTGGCATTCTAATCCTTTACATAGCTAGAGAATCCACTTTCCTAAAAGAAACCAATGCCTTGTTATGAATGTGATTTTACGTACAAAAAATATTTCTTCAAAAATAACACCAGCATTTACAGTATTCAGCTTGACCTACCTCATTATTACAGGAATAGATGAAATTCTGGCTTTCTGGGGTCTCTGGATGACCTGCTGTTGCAAACATTTCTTTCTGTTCATTCTGCACCCAAAGCTCCAAGCCTCTCACAGGCGGTGGTTTCATGAAAGGAAGCAGGGGGTCAGTGATTGGGAAGGACACTTTGGCAGTAGGACCTCTGGGAGCCTCATTAGTCTCCAACAGAGGGTCTACGGAGCACCTTTCCACACCGGAGGACTCTTCAATTTCACTGAATTCAAACGATTCTAACGTGCTATTTATGCACACGTATTTTGCTGGGTTGCTGTGTTCTACTACTTTTCGGGATGATTGTATGACTTTGTTTTGATTGCTATAAAACAGAGCTACCCACATATGAAGTAAAAGCTTCACTTCTTCCATGGTATCTGGTAAATCAGTATTCCAAGGCCTGAGATTTTAAAGAAAGAAGAAACCAAAATCATTGAAAATGACTATTTTAGTTGATTATCTTATAAGTAAGTGCCTTAATTATTAACCTTAGTTTTTGTGTTCATTTTTATTTTAAAAATTACATGAACATGAAACAATGAGTAAAATAAAAATGAAGTTGATATAACAAATAATTACAGTGAATCTGCTTGGTATTATTCCCAAGTTACTGGATTTTACACACTTCCTTCTCCCTCCCCAGGGTTTAGCACAAGTATCCCTTCTCGCTACATTTATCTCAACAGAAAAGTTCATCCACTTTCATCCAGGGTCACTCCCACTCACCCGTGTAGTGCTCTGACTACAGTCTTCTCCAGGGGGTTGTTGCTATACTTACTTGCCGTCTAAGCTGAACACGTAATCTGCTTCCCATACGAAAGTGACCTTAAAGGAGCCGTCACAGCTGAATACGGCACGAGAGCGGCAGAAGTCCTGCAGGCTGGAGGGCAGCACCCCGCTCCTGCGCCTGAGCGCTGGGGCCTCGGAAAGCTGCTGCAGTGGGGAGGTGACCTGCTGATGCCGAAATGGCATCACTTTCCCCACTGGGGTTCCCGCTTCAGGGCCTCTTGTGCCATTCTTGGCAAACGCAGGGCCTGGGGCCCCTCTCTGCTGTAGATGCTTCTTTGAATGTTCTGCAAGGAGCAGGGCATAGGAACGCTCCACAGCAATGACAGAGCTTTGGCTTGCGTCGGAACTTTCTAGGGTTTCCTCGGGCAGTGCTGACTGGGCTTCTGCAGGGGCCTGAATGCCAGCAACCAAGCTTTCTTCCTCCTGGCTGACCGTGGGGTCTGATGTCAGATTACTCTTATCAGAGGAGGGCTTGGATGACGGTCCACCTTTTTGACTTTTTACTCCTCTATGATATTCATGGTCTGATGTACCACGCAAAGAATGTTCTTTAGAAAGCAAAACATCGTTCTGTGGCAATTCAGAGGAGCAGGGCAAGTTTCTGGGCTCAGAGGATGGTGTGGTAGAGGTAGCAGCGCTTAATGCAAGATCAGCCAACATATTTAGGGCCTGGGAGTCACAGTTGACAATGGAGTTTTCAGGTGGGTCTTCTGGAGCCACTGTGATATTTTCTGGTTGAGCTCTACTTATGCTAATAACATCTTCTTGACCATCTGAAATTTCTGATTGAAGCTGTGAAGAAGTTTCTCCTTTGGCTTCAGCATAAAAGAAAAAAAGACACATAACACTTGATTTCCATAGAATTAATTCTTTGTCATATTCCTATGGTTCAGTGAAAATCAACAGTTAAGTCAACATATTCAAGAAAAACCTCTTGATATGTTGCATAAATTGTATGTTAAATTTTTATTACCAGAGTGAGGTCTTGTCCAACTTCCTGATGTATTATAATGTATTTACCAAGGAACAAGTCTTAAGGAATGTGCATATTAATTTAAAAAGAAATCACCCTTCAAAACTGCATGTACTCAGGCTTCCCTGGTGGCGCAGTGGTTAAGAGTCTGCCTGCCGATGCAGGACATACGGGTTCGTGCCCCGGTCCAGGAAGATCCCACATGCCACGGAGCGGCTGGGCCCGTGAGCCGTGGCCGCTGAGCCTGCGCGTCCGGAGCCTGTGCTCCGCAACGGAAGAGGCCACAACAGTGAGAGGCCCGCGTACCGCAAAAAAAAAAAAAAAAAAACAAAACAAAAACCTGCATGTACTGACCTACACACAAGGCATACTGCTCAGCTAAAGAAATATACAAAGAGAAAAAAACAAAAACAAGAAAACAAGACTCCTGCCCTCAGAGAGCTTACAATCTAGTGAGAATCTAAGAATTTCTAAGTTTAAAGTGTATATCATAGAAGGTTAATGTACTTTCTTAGAAATCATTTCCCTTGGCAAGTTATTAGAGAAACCACCTAAGTTCAAAATAGAGATGATTTTTAACCGTACTGATGTTTAATTATAATACGTTACGATACAAATAAAAAATGAGAAAAGTAAGAATATTCAGAATCGCCAATTAATTTCAAGTTTTAAAACTTCAGTTTCTGCATTAAAAACATTTCCTCTCTATTCTATCTGCAAAAAAGCAAATCTCCTCATCTACTGATAATTCTCCTTACAGCAGGTACTCAAATCTACCCACTGGCATTCGGTCAGAAAACTAACATTCTCAGGTGGTTTACTTGCCTTCTCAGGACTTTGATTCAGCCTTTTAAAATGTGATTATCATGAAGGACAAAGTTCTCAACAATACTGGGCAGTGAGTCCCTGTAGCAGGTGGCTGGATGGACAGAAAAGCCAACTGTGCTCCTCTTTATAATTAGCAGTAGCAGGTCTGAAATAAATTACTAACCTGTCTGCAAAGCCCAATGACAGTACATTTACAGAGAAAACTCTGGCCTATGAGGTCATCAAACAGAATGACAAGAGTGTGTGTATGGTGAGGAGGGTAAAATTAATCAACCACTGCCCAGTTTTTATTTAAAATATCAAAGCCCAACGGGGTGAGGTACGAGAAAGTGGCCCAAAGAGGGCTGTCTCGTGAACCCTCCGGGTGTACTGGAAACACATTCATTTTAGGATCTGATGTGTTTACTGACACTAAGTTCATTCTATCCTTAAATACTATGGTTCTTACACTGAGTATCACTATGAGGAAGGTCGAATCTAGAGAACACTGTATTGAGTCAAGAAAAAGGGTTCATTTTCATATGTGTCATTTCAGGTAAATCATTTAATAACTGACTTGCTAGAGGTTTTCAATTAATTAAAAATACAATACTGATCATCTATCTCTTTTAAGAAATATAGATAAAATGATGCCAAATAAATTATAAAAAATTAAAGAGTTCAGTAAATAAAAACTATATTGAAAACTTTAAAAAGGACAGAAAACCATTAGTTTCAGTAACAAAATGATTGAGCCTTCTTAAACTCTGATATTTCAAGTAAAGGAAATGAAGTGGATTAGCATGGGTGATTAAGAAATAAAAGAAAAAATTAACACATTATTTAAAAGGTGGTAATCTTAAAATTTTAACTTGGAATGTGGCTGCACAATATATACAGACACTTGCAATACAAATCGCCCTATTTCTGAATACCCATTCTGGAAACTTTTCATTTTCTGGGCTCACTTTTCTGCCAATGCCCAGTTGCACACCTCCTCCCACTAATCGATTAGCCTACAAGTATATAGAAGCCAATTCAGCACAAGGAATTCTAATGACAAGGCTGGGAATACAATGCATTATGTATGTATCTATACTCATCCTGTTTACAAACTAATTGGAAAGACAGGACCAAGACACACCAGATGATTGGAAAATAGTATGAATTAACTCTTTAACGTTCTCAAAAACCCAAAAAAGAAATGGAAAAAAAAGGAGAAATGAGTGCAGATCAGAGCATCAGGAAATGACTCCGGGTGGACTTAGCTGAGCAGAGGGGACTGCACAGGAGTGACAACAGGCGTGGTTCGTGTGGGTGGCACCATGTGCCTGGCAGGGAAGGCACGCATTGGGAAACGGCAGGAGAGAAATGTGCACCCGTGGGTAAGACCACCTCGTAACTGCCTGGGGAGACAAGCAGAGAGGCTGTGTTGGGTATGACTCTCTACAGGCTGTACGGTGATATGACTGAGGAGCTTTCAGAAAAATCTTCAGCCATAAACAACATTAGCGAAACTGAGGAAAGGGACTTCCCTGTGGTCCAGTGGTTAAGACTCTGCGCTTCCAATGCAGGCAGTGTGAGTTCGATCCCTGGTCAGGGAACCGAGATCCCACATGCTGCAAGGTGTGGCCGAAAAAATTTTTTTAAACAATGAGGAAAGGAAAAACCAAGCTCATCCATAATACCATCACCCCAACAAAACAAGAGTTTCTTTCCCTGAATTCCACTAAATTTGAGGCTTTTAAAAAACCTAAAGGTAGATGAGAGAAAGTAGAATCATGAGATTAGACAGAAAACTGATGGAAATACAGAGATATGAGGAAATGAAGGTTTTTCTAAACAAAAAACACCACCACACATACAACACAGTAGGACTCAATACCGAAGATACTGTAAAATGTATAGATTTTGCAGCTTGGTGGAGCTGCACTCTACTCAGAGAGACGGGTGTGAAGAGGGACATGGAGCTGGGAGAAAAGTGAGGTCCGCGGTGATGAGGGAACGTGCCAGCAACGAGGAGGTTCCAGCAGGTGGAACACGGAACCAGCAGTCAGCTGCTGGCTCACAGAAGGAGACTTGGTTATTCACTTCCGCACAAGTAGAAGTAGAAAAGTAAAACTGCTTTTAAAATTAATTTAATGCCTTTTGAAACCAAATACAGGGGCTTCCCTGGTGGCGCAGTGGTTGAGAGTCCGCCTGCCGATGCAGGGGACACGGGTTCGTGGCCCGGTCCGGGAAGATCCCACATGCCGCGGAGCGGCTGGGCCCGTGAGCCACGGCTGCTGAGCCTGCGCGTCTGGAGCCTGTGCTCCGCAACGGGAGAGGCCACAGCAGTGAGAGGCCCACGTACCGAAAAAAAACAAGAAAAAATACAAGTGAAATACAGGATTCGAGATTACTGACTGCTTTGAACCATGTCTTTACAGTTCCCTCTGGACAAACTTATAATATCTTCTATAACTGATTATGGTCCAGAAAAATACTGCCAGATGCTACCTGCTTGTGAATTTAGTCATTAAAAAAGGCCATTTATACTTTAACTCTGCTAAACAGTTCATGTTCAGGCTTTCTGCAGAATGAAAAGTAGGGTCTATTTAGTGAAGGTATGAATCTTGGCACTTTCTTATTTATTCACAATGGGAAACCAAGTTACTTGTCCTGTCAGTGTCTGAACTAAAGAAGACCACAAGAACGTGACAGATTTCAACTGATCTTATACTGTTTCAATATACTACTTTATAATCTCGATTAGTCTGTATTACGGTGCTGAAATTTACAGGAAGAGGACTTCTTACCAGGTTGTGGCTGCTTTCTGATTCTGGGATTCTGATTGCCTTTTACTATATTTTCCCTCTGTTTTTGTGGAGAATTCTTCACAGGTGGCTCAGCCCTTGGAACAGTTTTGACTGGAGATGTCTCTCGTTTCCTTGCCCTTTTAGCATTCGTTGACCCTGGAACATCGTTAGAAATAGGAGCTTCTTGGTTTTTCCAATCCAATTTGGTTGTCTGTACAAACTGTGCAGTCAGCACTTCAGCACCTTATGCAGAAAAGACACCGTTTTCTAAGGGGTAGGGGGCGCACATATTTATCAGCATAGCTTTCCTTTGATTTGTTTTGGGGGGAAACTTTAATAATGGGGAATAAAATATAAAATTTGGGGTATTTCATTAAAAGATTTTTGAACTTGCTAAGTGTTGGTCTATATCCCTAATTAGGATTAGGAGAAAAATATCAGAGTAATAACTTTATAGAAACAAGGCATGACTTAATTTTTAAAAAAGATTCCATAATCTTTGCTGACTGATGTGGCAGGTAAGGCTGAACATGCTAGTTCACAGCACAGGGTGACGGATAATTCAATTTACACAAAAGCGACACAGCTCCCATAAAGCCATATGGTTAAAACCATGATCACACTGTAGAGAAGAGACTGTAGGTTCACAAAGAGCCATCTTACATATTTTCCTTCACTACACCTAAATATCAAAGCTTTAACACTGCCTGAAAAATCATCTCTTAAGAGAAGACAGAGGAAGGTACATTGAAGAAAGTCCTCTTCTGATTTAACTTCCTATAAATCTATTATAATTGCTCATTTCTCTTACAAAATGCTCAGCTTTACTTCTCGCAGGGAAGGAAGGAAAGAACTAAAGGTGGGGGCACATGAGGAGAAAAAACTATTAACAACCTGCTTGTATCACACGCAGAAAGTGTTTCAATCCTTTAAGAGTTTAAAAAAAATGTTAATAAATGTTCCCTGTGAAAACGTTTTCCCCATTGACGATATAAAATAATCACACGTGTGAATGTTTGCAAATATTTTAAAATCACGTTATATGGAAAATACTATTTCTAATTGATTGAGAACAGAAAACATATTAAACAGTTTCAGAATGTGATGGTTATTAGTGAAATGTAGAAAAGAGACCAGTTTCATTTTATTCTTTTGAAGGTTAGAAAAATAAACGGTTTTTTAAAAAAGCTTTTAGACTCTCTTAATGTTGTACATTTCCCTGGGTCTAATTATTTTCTTCCCTACTAAACTATCAAAGGCAATAAAGCAGCAGTTTTGTTTTTAGAGTAAGACTTCTGATTTTATACTGGTTACAATTTCTAAAATTTTTAGCATAAAAAAAGGCAAAATATAAGTCAAGCAGGAAAACTGTTAAGACTAAATTAAGAAGAGAAAGAAAATAAGATGAGATGATCAAGACTAGGGGAAGCGTAACATCTGCACGGGCGGGAGGGGAACATCTCTCACAACCTAGGTCCTGCGAGGAAAAGGAGAAACACGAAACAGGTGACCCTGCACGGACTGCCCTGCTTATTTGCATCACTCAATGACATGTTTCTCAAGCTGCATGCAATAACCCATGGGTGTATTATAAAATAAACTTAATGGGCTGCAACCAGAATTCTTTGTTAAATGAAACAGAAGATATCAGATTGTATTACACATAGTTAGGGTAAATGCTTCCTGAAATTTCTGTTTCAGTAATGTATGAATTTGTGTGTACTGGACTACAATATACAATGTATTTCTTTTCTATTTTTTTTTGAGCTTTTGTGGTATTATATTTAGTCATCTTGGCTGGTTTAATCACATCGTTGTTGTTGTTCATTTTTTGGCCACACTCTGTGGCATGTTGTGTCTTAGTTCCCTGACCAGGGATCAAACCCGTGCCCTGTGCACTGGAAGTGTGGAGTTGTAACCACTGTACTGCCAGGGACATCCCTAAAACATATTTCTTATAGTGGATGAAATTAGCACACTTGAGAAACAGTGACAACATATATGTTGAATTATAGGTAATTTATTTAATACCTTTAAAATGGTTCATATAGAGAGAAACCCAATATGGTTGGCCTGGAATTTGTGAGGAAATGTAGAGTGTGAGTTGCTGCTTCATACTGCCGTTCTTTCTACCACCCTCCTAAACACACACACACACACACACACAATTTCTCAAACTATAATTGGCCAGAAATAACTACTTGTTAAACCACAGGGTAAAATCTTAATTATCTAGGATCCTGGGGATCCACACACCTCCAGTGTTTCTTCTTTAGGCATCAGAATTTTAAAATTCAAAATACTATAGATAGGGTTGGCAAATTTTTTCTGTGAAGGGCCAGACCTCAGTCACAGCCGCCCACCTGTGCCAGCACAGTGAAGTACAGAGACAACAGGTAATGCCTGAGGGACCCTTTGGCCCAAGTCTGCTCACCTCTTCGCTAAGGGGTCATAGAGCATAAGTTCCCTAGTTTTAAACAAAATACACCACACATAATCTGAGATGACTCTAAGCCAAAATTGTGTTATTTGTCGTGCTCTGTTCACTGAAGTGCATTTGACTAACATTAAATGGCTCTGGACGCTGATTCTCCCTCAGTTTTCAGGGGGCAACAAAACCACTTGAGGAACTGTTTCAATATATATGTCTCGAGGCCACTGGACCTTGTTTCAGTAGGTCTGTAGTAGGATCCAGACGACCACTTTTAAAACACACAAAGGATTAGAAATTCTGCCCCAGGATGCTCTAGTTCTGGGAGAGTCCAGGCACTTTCCCCCCTCTTTAAACATGTTCAGGCTATCACTTATCAGTTTTTGCCATCTGTTCTTAGTGTGCCTGATTTTAGCAGATCCTCTTCTTCCACTCGAATTTGTCCGAGGACAGTTCAGAAACTGAATGACCTTATTTCTTAGACAGGTAAGTAAATAACTGAGTGATGATTTGAGCAGTTTTACAAGTGAAATACAAGCTTTTGGTGGGTGGGCTTTTGTCCTATTTCTTGATTTTCATGTCATCTAGATTAGCGCTTCTCCAACTTTAGCATGCACACAGATCACCTGGAGAGAGCTAACGGACACTGTCTAGCTACAGTCCAGGATGGTCACACAGGAACAGGGTTAACACACAACAGTTATTACTAATTGCTCATCTGAAAATCCATACAGACCATGCTTACCGTTTTCCCTTTTCTGACGGAACTTGAGAGTTGTGCGAGAGTCTGGACGCTTCTTTGCTCCACCACGAGTTCTTCTGGGAAAGGGACGGCACAACTTCACCCTTTTACTCTGTACCATGGGCAGCGTGCCTGCTTTTCTCTTACGCTGAACTCTCAGATTTGATGCGGGACTTAATGGGACCAGAGCTCCCTGCCTTGCTTTAAACATCTCTTCAGAATTCTTTTGTGTTTGTGTTTCTTTTCTTACTTCTGCCGCTGAGTCGTGAAATTCAGCACCTGGAGTCATAACTAAAGAAAATCCAGCATCACAAATTCCATCTGAAATACCTTATTTCTTAGACAGGTAAGTAAATAACTGAGTGATGATTTGAGCAGTTTTACAAGTGAAATACAAGCTTTTGGTGGGTGGGCTTTTGTCCTATTTCTTGATTTTCATGTTATCTAGATTAGCGCTTCTCCAACTTTAGCATGCACACAGATCACCTGGAGAGAGCTAACGGACACTGTCAAGCTACAGTCCAGGATGGTCACACAGGAACAGGGTTAACACACAACAGTTATTACTAATTGCTCAGCTGAAAATCCATACAGACCATGCTTACCGTTTTCTCTTTTCTGACGGAACTTGAGAGCTGTGCGAGAGTCTGGACGCTTCTTTGCTCCACCACGAGTTCTTCTGGGAAAGGGACGGCACAACTTCACCCTTTTACTCTGTACCACGGGCAGCGTGCCTGCTTTTCTCTTACGCTGAACTCTCAGATTTGATGCGGGACTTAATGGGACCAGAGTTCCCTGCCTTGTTTTAAACATCTCTTCAGAATTCTTTTGTGTTTCTGTTTCTTTTCTTACTTCTGCCGCTGAGTTGTGAAATTCAGCACCTGGAGTCATAACTAAAGAAAATCCAGCATCACAAATTCCATCTGAAATACCTTATTTCTTGGACAGGTAAGTAAATAACTGAGTGATGATTTGAGCAGTTTTACAAGTGAAATACAAGCTTTTGGTGGGTGGGCTTTTGTCCTATTTCTTGATTTTCATGTTATCTAGATTAGCGCTTCTCCAACTTTAGCATGCACACAGATCACCTGGAGAGAGCTAACGGACACTGTCAAGCTACAGTCCAGGATGGTCACACAGGAACAGGGTTAACACACAACAGTTATTACTAATTGCTCATCTGAAAATCCATACAGACCATGCTTACCGTTTTCTCTTTTCTGACGGAACTTGAGAGTTGTGCGAGAGTCTGGACGCTTCTTTGCTCCACCACGAGTTCTTCTGGGAAGGGGACGGCACAACTTCACCCTTTTACTCTGTACCACGGGCAGCGTGCCTGCTTTTCTCTTACGCTGAACTCTCAGATTTGATGCCGGACTTAATGGGACCAGAGCTCCCTGCCTTGCTTTAAACATCTCTTCAGAATTCTTTTGTGTTTCTGTTTCTTTTCTTACTTCTGCCGCTGAGTCGTGAAATTCAGCACCTGGAGTCATAACTAAAGAAAATCCAGCATCAATAAATTCCATCTGAAATACCGTACTTCTTAGACAGGTAAGTAAATAACTGAGTGATGATTTGAGCAGTTTTACAAGTGAAATACAAGCTATTGGTGGGTGGGCTTTTGTCCTATTTCTTGATTTTCATGTTATCTAGATTAGCGCTTCTCCAACTTTAGCATGCACACAGATCACCTGGAGAGAGCTAACGGACACTGTCAAGCTACAGTCCAGGATGGTCACACAGGAACAGGGTTAACACACAACAGTTATTACTAATTGCTCAGCTGAAAATCCATACAGACCATGCTTACCGTTTTCTCTTTTCTGACGGAACTTGAGAGTTGTGCGAGAGTCTGGACGCTTCTTTGCTCCACCACGAGTTCTTCTGGGAAAGGGATGGCACAACTTCACCCTTTTACTCTGTACCACGGGCAGCGTGCCTGCTTTTCTCTTACGCTGAACTCTCAGATTTGATGCGGGACTTAATGGGACCAGAGCTCCCTGCCTTGCTTTAAACATCTCTTCAGAATTCTTTTGTGTTTCTGTTTCTTTTCTTACTTCTGCCGCTGAGTCGTGAAATTCAGCATTTGGAGTCATAACTAAAGAAAATCCAGCGTCACAAATTCCATCTGAAATACATGGAGACTGAGGACAGTCTGCCAATAAGTCTAGTGCAGTAGATACTTCCAAAATGTACCCATTAGGATTTGAAGAATAAGATCTCAACTGAGTTAAAGACTGTAAAGGGCACTTTTCAGCTGGAGGAGTCAAGTCAAAACCACTGGACACTTTGCCAAAGAATGCAGTCTCTTTAATTCCATCCTGAGAAGCAGCAGTCAATGAAGGACTTTTGTCCACCTTGTACAGTTCTTGGAGATTATGCTTTACTAATGTGTTTGGACAGATTCCTTTTTCAGAAAATGATTTCTTTGCTTCCAGCAGGGCACAATTAAGGGCAGGTAAAATAGGTACCACCTTCAATGAGATGTCATCTTCAACTTTCAAGTCTTTCAGCCCTAAAATGTATACACATGTATTAAAAACCCAAAGTTCTTGTTTTTTCAAAAACATGCAGGAAAAAACGCTTTAGATTACAAAATTACAGGATGGTTAAATATGATACAGTGTTTCAAATGGTAATCTAAATAGCAATTAATAGAAGACTTATGGATGCACTTAATGAACATATATTATCTCCATATATATGAAAACACGCACACACAGAACCAAAAAAGAGTCACTCAGATGGGATCATCAGGTGAGAATGAAGAAGGCAGGCCCGCCTGCAGCTCCATCTCATCTGACCAGGAGCCCAGCGTGGGCTCAATGCACCGGCATTTAGAGTTGGCAGAATTACTTTTCTATTCTCATTTTCTGCTTTTAAAATGTATCTAATCTGTACCTTATATGACCTACTTCAAATTCTCTTAAGAAGGTAGTCACAGGTGCAAACTTTCAGTTATAGGATAAATAAGTACTAAAGATGTAATGTACAACATAATAAAAAATAATTAACACTGCTGACGTTACATATGAAAGTTAAGAAAGTAAATACTGGGACTTCCCTGGTGGCGCAGTGGTTGAGAATCCACCTGCCTTTGCAGGGTACACGGGTTCGAGCTCTGGTCTGGGAAGATCCCACATGCCATGGAGCAACAAAGCCCGTGCACCACAACTACTGAGCCTGCGCTCTAGAGACTGCGAGCCACAACTACTGAGCTTGCATGCCACAACTACCGAAGCCCGCGTGCCTAGAGCCAGTGCTCTGCAACAATAGAAGCTACCACAATGAGAAGCACGTGCACTGCAATGAAGAGTAGCCCCCGCTAGCCGCAACTAGAGAAAGCCTGCAGCAACGAGGACCCAACGCAGCCAAAGAAGGAAAAAGAAAGGAAATACTAATAGTTCTCATCACAAGGGAAAAAATTTTTTTTCTATTTTCTTTAATTTTGTATCTATATGATATGATGGATGTTCACTAGAATTACTGTGGTAGTTGTTTCATAATGTATGTAAGTCAAATCTTTATGCTGGTAAACCCTAAACTTATATAGTGCTGTATGTCAATTATATAATATCTCAATAAAACTGGAAGAAACTAGAGTTACAACACAAACCAGTTGAACTAAAAGAAAGTAAACCCTAAGTAACCCCCAACTCTCATGGTAACTACTGGTATATATTTCATCACCTTCTCTAGCAAATGCAATTTTTTAATATTATGTAACTAGACTGACTAGTCTGTATTTTACTTCCTCTCCCTGGTTCACTCTCTGACTGAAATGCTAATTTTTCAGCAACTCAATAACCTAAAGGAAAAGAGTACAGGAAAAAAGAGAAAAGGTCAGGTCACTGAGAAATAGGTAGTAAAATCCTAGAAAATGTAATTTATCAGTAATAAAAAACCCACAGATAATAAAGACCTTTGGTGCCTACTAAACTGAAGTATACCATTCTTTTTAACGAAAAAGTAACTGCAAAATTAAGAAACACCTAGCTGAATACGTTTATACTTGAGCAGGTATCAGGAAAAGAATGGCAAATAAAAATAAATGGGAAAATGTGGCTAGCCATTAAAATAAAAATTCCTTTCTCTGCAGTTCATTTAGATAGTAAAAGGAAAAATAAAACATGACAAAGTTCTTATGTACTGCTAACAGTTCACGATAAAGCAGCAGTTTTCTAGACAACTTCATTATTTCAAGAATTTGGAAAGGCAGAAGTCAGAACGATTTGTAACAGGCTATTATGAAATCTAAGAAAAAGAACTTTTTAAGTCTGCTAAGCGAAGAGTCACTCAATTTAAAACAAATAACCACAGCACTGAACATTTCTGAGTGACCAGAAATAGAAAAGTGTCTTAACGAACTAGAGGAGGCTGTGAGCATTGAACACAACAATCCAATGTTTACTCAAAAAGAAATCCTGTGCTGTTCAGCCCCAAATGGTACAGGAACTAATGTTTCTTATTCAGGTGGTAGTGTACACCTAAAAATAAGAATAAAGGCAGAGCTCCTGCATACGGAGGGAGGCAGTGTGGGAACAGAGCTGGAAGCCAGCTCAGACTCAGCTGTTTGACCTTGGGCAAGTTTAAGTTTCAGTTTCCTCATCTTTGAAATGGTCACAATAAAAATACCTATTAAGGGCTGTGAAATCAATTGTGCCTAGCAGAATATCAATGTAGTAAATGCTTGAAAAATGCAAGCAGCTATCGCCATTATGTTATTATAACTGGTAATATTTTGCTTATTCCAAACAGGTAATGCCAGTAGTTCTCTGCTTTGAGTAGCTGAATACAATTTAAAAACATCAATTAAAAAATTTTTTTGGATTGGTTGTAGCTTTATAAATACTATATACAAATCATATTTAAACATACACAGTGTGATTATAAAACAATGAGGAAAATTTCCTCATGTGACAAAAAGAAATGACTCATTTACTTTAATTTATTTATTTGCTCAGCAAGCATTTATTATTTTTTAGGTGCCTGACATTGTTAAGCAGTAGGGATGCAGTAGAATACAAGAAAGGCAGGCATTAAATAATTATAAAAATAAATATTTAAATTATATTGGTGAAAAGCCTAGGGGTCCTCATTGAAGGAAGAAGAGTGGTGATGGGAATAAATAAAGTGATATTTAAACTGACACCTGACAGCTATGGGTAAGTGGCTAGACCAGCACTTCTCCTCCAATTTTATTCATTATCTACCCCCACCAAAGACAGCCTTTCTAGACTTTGTTTCCTAACTGCCCTCTGAAATTCTAATACCACAGATATACTGTATATCTATTTACAGACTGCAGGAGCAATATTTTTTGCCCCAGCAGGCAATTCCTGGTTCTGGCTTGGGGGGCGATCAACATCATCTGATCAGGGGGAAGGAGACAAGTAGTCCAGACAGAGGGAAGTGCTTCTGTGAGGACCTTAAGTCCTACTGACGGGGAGACTATGATAAAACCAACTCCCAGCTCTTGTTGTTCAATAACAAATGAATCCAGTTTTGGACATGCTGAATGTGAGGACCATCTGAGACATTTAAGTAGAAAGAAATGTCCATAGGCAGGTGGATATCTGAGCATGGAGCAGACAGGAAAGGATAAGCCTACAAAGAAAGGAGATGAAGGATTAACCAGGGAGAGTAAAGGAAGAAAGTTATTTAAGAGAAGAAAAGAGTTACCAGGGTCATATGCTGCTGAGAGTTTAAGATGAGGACTGAAAAATGGCCCACAGGTGCAGTGAACTGCCAGTCCTGGTCCTTACCTGCTGACGGGGATGAATGGAATAAATGCAACCCGTGAAGACCCATCTGCTCCTCTCCAAAACCTACACAGAATGAGAATCAGAAGAAACGTGAGGTTGCTGATCTTATACAATAAAAGTAAACATACTGAAAAACATTTATTCAAAAAGTTGTTCTTACTTGTTTCTGACATTAAGGCTGACGACGTAAGTAAAATGAAAAATTCTCGATCTTCTAAGCATTTGACGATTGCCTTAAACATAAAAGAGCAAGAAAGAAGATTCAATTCCTCTCTCCTTCTCCCTCTACCACATTCTTCAGTGATTTTTAAGCTCATGAAAAGTTAAAGAAAAAAATTCTTGAAATGTCAGTATTTATGGGAATCAGGACAATTTTGTCCCCAGTATCAGAAACTGCAAGCTCCTTAGCATTCAAGTAATCTTGGCCTTGTTATGGCTACATATAATAAATAACTAGAACATCATGGGTTAGTTTTAGGATAGTGTTCAATTACATAACAAATCAATCAGAAACAACGTCTTTCATTTTTTTTCATTGACATGTTGGACATTTCATACTGCTAAGTAGCCGCTCTGTTCCCATTTAGCCACTACAAATTCAAGGTCAATCAGACCTATGATTAACATGTTAAGCTCATTTTAATACAAAACATATCACAGAATCCTGGGACTAGAAAAACTGGAAGATACCATCCATTAAAAGAATCCTTTCTACAGCTTCCTAAGAGATGAGTAATAAAAGGAAATAACATCATTAGGTCCCCTGGTTATAAGAAATGCAGATGAAAATAAATACTTCTATTTTCCCTCTACCACAGTCTTCAGTGGCATCTTCTGTCATTCTAAATCACAGAGATAACAGCTCTTCTTCCCCATTAGTCACCATTTCAAAAGCCTATATACCCTTAACGAAGATAAAATTCAATGTCATACAATAATTTCTCAGTTAAAAAAACAGAATAAAAGATACCACTTTATAAAGTGATAAAACATACTTCAAAAATTGACAGGTCATAAGCCTACAAATATGATAAATCAATAAATTATTCAACAACTCAAGTATGAAAAAAAGACTTCTTTTCTAATTATTTATTGGAACTAATTATGAGACTGAAACTTCACCCACAGGAACAATCACTATTGTGAGTCTCCAAACATTTCTATCACAGCCCCTATGCATTGGTTGGTTTACATTTTTGTCTCCTATAGTCTTGTAAGTTCCTTGATGGCAGGGACAATTTGTCTTTTTGCTTCTGGCACACAGTAAGCACTCAAGAGAGAATTACTGAATAAATGTATCAACAGTTATATATACCCATATCTTTGGTATTTATCAGCAAACAGATGTAATTCTTGTTTTATCTTTT